>NC_052503.1:28440588-28560718 GCF_016617805.1 Bactrocera tryoni | reverse complement strand
ATAGAGCTCTAGAAACCTTAAGCTGGAATCTTAGTGTCATATCCAAGTACTCTTAATCTTCTATTAAAGATTCCCAAAAAGCATTTATCTATCGAAGACTGATATCTATTGTAAGTCTATAAAAGCTTATGTACTTCAATAATTCCTTGCAAAAGGCTTTTATCTAGTTGGACTCTTATATCATTCATTATAAAATAACTGGATGACACTTTGGCCCAATAAAAATTAATTGGAATGGAAAAAAATTTCCGCCTTCCAACAAGTTACCGATTTTTCATAATCACATATCCGGTCCCATATTACTCCTTCCCTGCTTTAAAATGAGATGACTCAGATCCTAAGCACCACAGATCCCTATAATAATATCTAATATCTACACAAGGTGCTACTGTTAAATAGTCTGGGAATCCTAACCTTCGCTGAAATTAGACAAAAGCGCTTTTGTACCCAAAAAATTCCTACCGGCTCGGCCTCAATGAGATTAGTACTTTTAAATTTAGAACAAGAAATCTGTTTCAGCTAAATTTGTAAGTGTCTCGTCCGATATTCCGATGGCTAAATACACCGTCACACATGTCGCTCATCAATCTTTGGCAGAAGCGTGACGTATCGTCTGGCATCGACGATCAAGGGCCAGCTGCAATAGCGGATAAACAAATACAGAAAGTTTAAGAACAACAAAAATAGATGTGACAAAGTAGTGTTGGTAAAAATGTGCTTTTATTTATTTTCCTCTTTCTTTTCAAAATCACGCTATTGGTTGGTGTCTTTTGAAAGCATTTAGATGTGCCATTGCTATAAAAATCAGTCCTATTAAATATTTTACTACCATTTGTTAGCAGATTTTTCGGAAAATAATATTGGAATGCAATTTAAAGGCGGGTTGTTCGATAAGTCAGCGGTAAATAAATACATTTTCGTAGTTGAAAAATGGTATCTTTTTCGAGACCTCGAAGTGAGAGAATAGTTTTGAAACAAAAATTATCAACTTCGGGATTTTGGCTTACTTACACACCTAACCGAGTGTTTAAGATCACTTTTTTCTATGCGTACTTATGCTGCCCCGAAATTATGCAAAATTTTGAAGTTTGGTAGTCGAAATTATTCTGCGGGTGTTTTTTGTAGATTGGGAAACTCAAAACTTCACGGATATATCAAGCAGCTCTATTAGAAAGATTTTCATAAGGCATAGCTGAGTGACTCATTGTTCCTCTTTGGAGAGGGAATATTTTATTGGACATTAGAAAAATGGGTTAATAGATTTTTAATTGGCGAACAAATTTGTAGCTACTACACGTCAACAAGTCAGCGATCGGACCCCACTGATCCTACCCATACAAGGTATTCCGTAAGGTTCGCCTCCAAAGACTTAAAAAAAAAACAGTCGAGAAAGAACAGTTTCCCTGTTCTACCAAGCTACCAACACTAATGTTCACATGACCGATCTAAAATATATATTTCACTCACAGAGGTTCGATTTTGGTCCAAGCAGGATAGATTTTTAAAATGACATGCAGGCTAATCCCCGACTGGAATATTAATTGGTCGCTTGACTTTCAAGACATAAGTATGTCATTCTCAACAAGTCTGGGATTTCCAACAAGCATTTATCTATCGAAGACAGACAGCTATTGCAAGATCTTTGATGCTTATGTTGCTTGGTTATTGGACTCTGGTCTAAGACTTTTATCTAGCAGGACTTTCATATCATCCATTGTAATGAAAGTCGAGGACACTTTGACACAATCATAAATATTTCTTCTCCTTTACTGGCGTAGACACCGCTTACGCGATTATAGCCGAGTTAACAACAACGCGGCAGTCGTTTCTTCTTTTCGCTGCGTGGCGCTAATTGGAGATTCCAAGCGAAGCCAGGTCCTTCTGCACCTGGTCCTTCCAACGGAGCGGAGCTCTTCGTCTGCTTCCCCCGGCGGGTACTGCGTCAAATACTTTGTGAGCTGGAGTGTTTTCGTCCTAAATACTTGGGAAGGGCAAAATAGCTTTCGTCTTCCAACAGGCTATCAGCTTTTCTGAATCACATATCCGGCCTGAGATATTGCATATATAGAGACTACGATTTCTATCCAAATATCCTAGAAGACATGTTGCCTGGTTCTTCACTGGAATGGTGATTGCCAGGTTGTCAAAAATTATTTTCTAGACCTCTTTAGATATAGTTTTCAACGAGTCGTAGAGATATTTTTAAACGAGTCAGTAATCCCCAGCAAGCATTTATCTACCGAGGACTGAAAGCATACGTAATTCATCAGTTCTTCGTGTGAGACTTTTATCTTCCAGGCAGCACAAAATACACCTTCATACTCGAAGGCTCCTTTATTTTCTACCTTATTTTTCATCCTCTCCCCTACTAAGATACAATAACTGAAGGTATCAAGTGTCCGTTTCTGATTAATTTCATCAAGTAAATTAAATTTTGAGTTCGACATTACGGTAGAGATCCTTACCTCCCTCTCACCCTCTTCTCTCATTTCTCTTCCTTCATACAGCACAGGGTCGCATTCGGTAGTTTTCGCAAATAACTGCACCACACAGTAGCAAGTAGAAACCTTGAAGTTGGTAGAAAGCAAGCGGTACGTGATTTTCTTCTTTGATTATGTTGCACACCAATCACTCCCCTATTTGCTTTCTACTCCGCTCTCACTACTCCTGACTCACTTACGCCAAAACTATAAATAAGTATATGCCGTTACATATATTATTCGCGCCATGTGACCAGAAATAAATCATATTAAGCACCTTAGTGTTGCGTGACCTTATTTTGTTGTTGCCGCTTAACGCCATCGCTACCGCCTCATTTCCGCACCCACACCCACCCAAACGCATTATTAGAATATCAAAGTGTCGGCGCAAAGAAATGACGCGTCTACCGAAATCCCCCACAGCTTGACAAATGCGTGCTAATGCAACTTAAGTATATGTCTTATGTGTCCATAGCATCTAACATACGTCCATAGATAGGTGGATAGCACCACGCTGCGGTGTGCCGTCACCCTCTAGGCCACCAGCCACCCCGTCGTAGCTTTCACTTACAATTAATTGCTGACAACTTGATGAATATGTACGAGCAGCTGGAGAAATTTTCTCAGAAACTAAAACTATTGGAGGGAACGCACAGTTGGAGATTTACATATTTTATGCTTTCTTTCCAAATTCAAAACGCAAAAGACCCAAAGCTCCCAGCGAACTTAAGCGATTATTTAGAATTTTGTTTAGGAAGCTATCCGAGCCGCTAAATGTCAGAGATTAATCTCAACTAATTCACTTTTTGAAGTCGTATATTTTACTTTGACAGAACTGGAGCCCTGAAGCACGTAGTGTTCCGATAATTAATGCTTCAATATTCTACTTTTGGGTCTCCTCCCACGGCTTCTTTTCTCACTTGTGAATGTACATATTTTAGAATGTCGTGATATAGAAGCTTCTAATTTGATGTCATATCATATTTGCTATACCTGGTATAAGTTGTGGAGTTGGAATATACACAAGCACTTGAAGTCATGCTTGAGCTCACACCACTTCACCTAGCAATCGGTCAGGTAGCCAAACACATACTGCTACAAATGACAGCAGAAGGGTGTGGCAGAGTTAAGGTAATCTCGTCCCGGCAGATGAAAGAGTTAAGTGGTGTAATACCATAGGGACAGCATTACCAAAAGGGTAAACTTCACCAAGAAATTGTAGGTTGCCTTTAGCAGCAAGGCTGAATCGAATGATTTCACTATCGAGGCCGACGGTTCGAAAAGTCGGTGCATAGAGATAAACCTCCAACGAAACTATCGCAACGAACGCATAACAGTACTTAGCGAGTGCCAAGCGGCACTTAAAGAAATCTCTGCATATGAGATTTAATCGCTACTGGTGTAGGAGGCAGAATATCCTAGCGGAACGTAACGGAGTGCACTTCATATTGGTGCCCGGTCACAAAGGTATAACCGGGAATGAGTTCGCCCGCTTCGCAGCATCCACTAACATGGTAGGACATGAACCCTTCATTGCGGTGGGTCCCCATACCATAAAGGAGCTGCTCCACAAGGAAGAAAGAGTAGGCAGAGAGAGGTATTGGCAGAAACTCCAAGACATGTTGGACATGTCAAGTTGTTAAAGGGGGGTTACGCCCTTAGCAGGTTTAAATATGTAATCAACCTCCCTAGGGAAAAAATCAGACTACTTGTCGTATTCTACACTAGCCACTACAAGCTAAAAAAAAACACTTATAGAACTTGGGTCTAACTTCTTGAGTAAATTGCCGGTTCCGGACAGGGAGCCTGAAACACCAGAATACTTGCTAATTGACGGGAGTATGTTGGGCTTTATCGATATGCTGGGGTTAAGTGAATATTCATGATTTAGGAGTGAGCACAATAGATCTAAGGTCGCGGTGCATTCTTTGTCTATCTATCTAATCTAACATTTCAATATAAAAAAGCTTATCTTTATTGTAAAAAAGTCTTCCAAATATCCAATGGAACCTTGTTTCGACTTATCAATACATCCGGAGCCCTTTAAGAAATGAGAGGTCCAATTTTCCTTGATGTTGTAGGAGAGGGGTAGGCCTTTCGGTAGAAATTATGTCCAAACGAAACGAAACGATATGTTTAAATACATATTTTATGTTGGTGGAACCAACGATATATGAGGCGTACGAAGGAAAAACTGGTACAAGAAACAAATTAGTTTCGAAATGGAAGTCCTAGTATTGCATACTTACAGCTGTAAAACAATCTAGGTAATATTTTTGAACATTTACTGGATATTACACAGAGTATTTCTCGGTAGTTTTTCAGAATCTATCGACTAGCGGCTGTTTGATTTCGAAAACGGCCAGAAAAGAACGATAGAGAAGAGAGTTTTCAATAGAGGTTTCAACAACAAAACTTCATTCGCATTACAGTAAGTTTCACTTAACCCGAGAATAACTTGATTTACATTCCAGCACATATGGTCTCTTAAACAACAGTCTTCAAAACTTTTTGAATAGTGTTTTCTATAATTCCAACAGACACTGTAGAGGTAGCAACCAACAGGCAAGATGTTACAAAGAAATCTTGTTATTTGGAAGGTTCGAGAGATATCTCTGAAATATCATTTTTTAGGTTTAGTATTTCATACGGTATTTCTATATTTTCGGAAGCATACAGCTTTGAAAATATACATGGCTTTTGGCGATCTGTAATAATGAAATAACTAATCCCGGAGTTGTTTACAATAAACAACAAGATAACATAATCTTCGGAAACACCAAAGCGGAATATCTTCTATTATTCTTCAACAAAATTTCGAAAACTTCAATTGCTTTTCGAAAATTTTATGAAATCCATGAAGTAAAAACCATTAGGCAACTCAAACGAAAGCTGTTTTCAAATACTCACGAATGCGGCCGGAAAAGCTGAGCGCTCTCTTTCCACATTTACCCACAACAAAGGGAGAAAATAGCATGATGGCGCACTGTGAAATAATTGTCGCTAAAAATAAGCGTATGTATGTTTGTGATGCCATATAATTTTCTAAAACTGGGTCAGCAATTACGCAATGGACAAATCAATCAGCGCTCACCGCACCGGAAAATAATAAAATGTTCAAGTACATACTATTTGTTTTTTCATAGATATGTTTTTGTTTTATGAAAAAACTCGTACTAATACTTGTATCTAGTTGAATATAATAGATACCGACAATAGTTGGTTGGTTGGTTGGCTCACCGAAAGTCATAATCATAAACCAAAATTGCCAAACACAAATTATCTGAACTTTAAATACGAGACCGGTTGGATAAGTCAGTGCTATTGGTAAATAAGAGCTCTATGAGACTATTGAGACACAAATTTTTGAATCAGGGTCTCCTTATACTTGTAATCCTCCTAAACATTTAACCAGATTTTTTGTTGTTTGAATAGTCTTTTTTACACAATAGATAAGTGAGTCCCTGATCATCCACCCAACTAAGATCCGTCCAAATGAGCTTAAATTCGACATTTCCATAGTCTTGATTAAAAATAAGATATCAACAAAAAGAAAATGGGTTCAAGACTTTTCTAAATTTTTGAGCTTTTGGAGATATCAAAAGTAGCAGTAGTTGATGGATCTTTTGTTCAATTTAAATAAACTAATTGGGTCTTGTCAGAGTAGATGTAGACCTGGCAAATATCATAATCATGGGCCAGATTTTTACAAAACGTCAAATACTGGGGAATAACCTCGAATACTTCAAAATCATTTTAGATAATACTGACTGGACCTGCCTACGGTTAATCAGAACTACATAGAGCTCATCAAAATCAGGAAGAATCTCTCCAAGACGTTCAATACCAGACTAGCTTCTAGACAGGGTGCTTCTCTCTCTACGAACTGTATGTTAAGTTAACAAAGCACTCATAGCATTCAGGACAACTGTTCTCCGTAAAGTCTTTAGAGTCGTAACGAAGTTAGATGGAATCACGAACTATATGAGCTCTACGGCGACGTAGAGTACGCATAGAAGGTGTTTCTAGTAGTCCTTCAACTTTGCATGGACAACAGAAGCAAGAGCTCACACACATTCAATGGAAGTACGAACTACATACGGACCTGACTGTACTTGGGCTGTACAACTGACGGGACCACGCAAAGTATAGAGGCAACTGGCGAAGTTTTGTGTTCTTGGCCCAAACCAACACTATGGACTAGCACTAAAAACTGTTCAAGTAAGATCCCTGTTATGATCAACCATTTAACCTAACCTAACCGAACTAAATCTAACGTAAACTTGGCTCAGACGACCTACCCACGGTTGCAGATGAATCAGGAAGGTATCTTACCGTATCTACGAGATTTTTAGGCAATACAATTATTAACAAAACCAGGACTTAACTTAGATAAAATCCTAGAATAGAGTATAGAGATATATTATAATCAGCCTCGAAATCCAACGCAGAATAACTCTTGCCAACAGGTGCTACTTTGAACTGAGTAGAAATTGAGAAGTTAAGTCCTCTCTCTCTCAAGAAACAAAGATCAAATACTACATTTTACAAAAAAAAAAAATTATAATCTTTGTTTTGTTCCATAAACCAAGTATTTATAGCGCTCGCCATAACAAATAGGTATTGACTCTTACTTGGTCATTTTTGAAAAGTAAAAATAATTATAAAAATTTCCGAAATAAAAAATATTTATTTTTCAAAATTCCTGCAAGTATGATATTTACCTGCTGGGTTAGGTGTTGAAAGAAAAACAATTAGCAAAGTGCACACAGACGCACTCACCCACACCCACAAATAATAAACATACACACACGTCATAATGTGTGAAACGCTTGGCCGAAGGAAAGTTGTTTTCGTTCGAACGCCAACAATTTGACATCATTTTTGTTTTTGTCCGTGACTTTTGTTGATTTGTGGTGTCATAAACGATAGTTCATTCATTTATTTATACAAATTAAAGAAAGCCAGAAAGCCAAGAAATTAAAAGAGACAAATGAATTTTCCTATCGACAAGCGAGAATGCGTGTGTGTTAGATGCTTGTGTCTTCCGGATTTGTCTTACGACATTCCTCTCTAATCTATGGCAGCGAATAAACCCACGCAGTGGTTGTTGTCATTGTTGTTGTTGCTGTCGAAAGCGCTGACTCAACTTTTGCTTTCATTCTTTCGTTATACAACTGTTGCCTTCGTCTACATACATATGTATGTATGTATGACTTTCAAGAATCTACAGGTATTTGACGCCTTCAAATTGTTAAATTTAGACCAACAATAATGTGACCATCAATGATTGACGACAGCCATTAACCTTTCAACGCTTTGAGCTTCAGGGAATGAAATTTTCAAAAATAAATCTGGCGCCTATATAAAATATCTCCGAACACATGCTTGTTGTGGAATTAGTCGATTTCCTGAGTCCGGCCAATCCTTCGCATTAAAAATATGGTTGAGGAGGTTTAATACAACGTTTATATATCCGCACAAAATAGTTTCAGCAGAGACTTTAATCTATAATTTCTCGAATCGGGCGATCCGTTCCGAGGTTCCCTGCTTTTTGAGAGAAAAAAACACAGAAACTTCAAATTTAATGGGAATGTTTATTATCATTCGAAAGAACCTTCTTTGGTATTTATTTTTTGAAGATTATTTCTTTCACATGTTGGCCGCGGCTACGTCCATCCCCTGAGTCCAATTTTCGGTAACTCGTTCGAGCATTTCCACCGATAACTGGCGAATGACACGCTTGATGCTTTGCTCCAAGGCATGAATTGAATTCGCATAGACCTTATACTTTACATATCCCCACAGGAAAGAGGCTAACGGTGTGATATTACACGATTTTAGTGGCCAACCGACCGACCCTAAACGTGAAATTAGCTGCTCATCGAAGTGTTCTTTCAATAAATCCATTGATTAATGCGATGTATGCGAAGTGGTGCCGTCTTGTTGAAACCAAATACCGCCGAGATCACGAGCTTCAATTTCAGTCATCAAATAGTCGGTAATCATGGCACGACAACTGTCGCCATTGACGGTTACGTTCTCACCGGCATCATTTTTGAAGAAATATAGACCGATAATTCCACCGGCCCTCAAGCCACGCCAAACCGGTTTTTTTCTGTATTAAATGGCAGCTCTTGAATCTCTTCAAGCGGCTCTTCGTCCCAAATGTGGCAATTTTGCTTATTTATATACCAATTAAGCCCGAAAAGAGCTTCATCGTTGAACAAAATTTGGGTCGAAAACATAGAATACCCTTGGAATTTTTCAAGGTACCACAGAGCGAAGCGATCTCGCTTGGGAAGGTCGCGCGGTTTCAGTTCTTAAACAAGCACTAGGATCACCTGTTATTAGGCCCTCTATAAGATTTGTCAGTTTAGCAGATTCAATAAGATCTTAGGTATCAGATAGCATGCCGAAGATGATGAAGGTTGCCACCTTATCGATATTTTATAGCATTAATGGACTTAAGGAGGTGAAACGCTAGTACAATTGTGAAAAATATTTAAAAATCTTCATTCATTCTCAGATAAACTTAAGCCCAAATTAGACAGAAATATTACATATAACGGTACATACATATGTATGAGCAAAATGTTTACGAGATATATTTGTGGCTCAGCTCGAAATAACTCATCTGCTGTAATTTATGACGCAAACCTGTGAAATATTTGCAGCTTGCAACACATCATGCAACACATCATGCAACGCTGGCTACACAACGCCGACTACCATCTTAACAGCTTCCTCCCCCTCACTCGCACCTCAGCTAGTTGACTAGTTTGTTTACGTTATTTCGCTAGTTTCGTGCCACACACATCCAAGCACATTAAGTCATACACGCTTGCAGAGGCAAAGATTGCCATGTGCACGTCACTTGGTTGCACGCGCCTTGTGGCATTGTTGTGCGGCATGAGTTATTAATTAGGAATGCGGAAGCAAATATATGGAATTTGTTGTCTTGTCACTTTTGTTTTTTATGTTTTTGTTGTTGTTGTTGTTCATCGCATTATTGTTGTGACATGGCATTGTGTTAGCTTCTGCCACATGCTTAAATTCAAGTTATATACATGCTATATGTAGGTATACATCAACATGTGCGTCACGAGTTTGTGAAAATATTTTGTTTGCTTTCTCTCATTTTCTTTCCTTCTACACACAGTTAATTCCATTTCGCAAGCAACGTATTTGATGGATGGCAATTTCATGCTTTTAAAGAGACAGCAAGGAAGAAGCAAATGTTTCGACATACCCACACATACATATGTATGTACATATGTAGATGTGTTTGTGTGGGTATGTAAGCAGATTTCTGCAAAATATATACATATGTAAAATGAACCAGTAAAATTTAGATAAACCTTGTTCTATAATATCATGAATATATTTTGTGTTTTTTTTTAGATTTGAAGCCGCTCAACCTTCACAAGCGACATAGTCTCGCTCCATGGGTTCTTGAAAAGTTCCAAGAAGACCCGACGTTTTTGAGCCAAATTTTCTTTAACGCTGAGGCCCATTTCTGGCTCTATGGGTCTGTAAAGAAGCAAACTTTACGCATTGTGAACAAAGAGCAACCTGAAGAGATACAAGAGCTGTCATTTCATCCAGAAACAAACAGCGGTTTGGTGTGGTTTATGAGCCGGGGAATCACCGGTCCATACCTCTTCAAAAATGATGCCGGTGATAACGCAACCGTCGGAGGCGACCGTTATCGCGCCATGATAACCGACTATTTGATGCCTGAAATTGAAGCTCTTGATATCGGCGACATTTGGTTTCAACAAGACGGTGCTACTTCCCACACATCGCATGAATCAACGGATTTATTGAGATAACACATCAGTGAGCAGATAATTTCACGTTTTGGGCCGGTCGATTGGCCACCAAGATCAGGTGATGTCACACCGTTAGATTTCTTCCTGTGGGGATATGTAAAGACTAAAGTCTATGCGGGCAATCCCGCTTCGATTCAGGCCTTGGAGAAAAACACCACGCGTGTCGTTCGCTAGTTATCGGTCCAAATGCTCGAACGAGTCATCTACAATTGGATTCAACGGATGGACCATCTGAGACGTAGCCGCGACCAACATTTGAAAGAGATAATCTGCAAAAAATAAATGTCACAAAAAGTTCGAAGGATAACATTTCCCATTGAAGTTTCTATGTTTTTTCTTTAAAAAAGTAGAGAACCTCTAGATAGATCACCCTTTATTAATGATATCTATATTATTAGTCTTAAAACTAACATTTTGTTTCTTCGTTTCCACTTAGCGGTATTAGTAGTTGAAAACCACCTTTCAATCATCTGTAAAATTTGATTGAAAGACGATTTCTTCACACAGAATTTTGTAAGGTTTGATGCCTTTTTTTCTACTCAGATTCTTAGATTAGATTCGGTTAGATTTCGATGCGGATTTCTTCGGCGAACACACCGGGGATTCCACTTAGAAATTACAAACACTGTACTGAATAAACGATTTGTTGTAGTGGCTACAACTATAAATGTTGATGCCGACAAAATCGTCCGGTTCGACGGAAATATGACTCGCATAGTATCTACTTCGCCTTTCTCTGGACCACTTTGGAAACAGTTTTTTCTCTAATGATATGTTTGCTGATACCACAAATCCTTACAGATTTTTCTTTGCACTGCTAAAGTATCACAAAGTTGCTATCAGACTCAGAGAATCAGAATTCTTAAACGAACACGTATCTGAATATCCGGATATCGGATTGAAACACATGAGTCACCAAACCGAACTCAGGCAGCTTCTTTCCTCTCTCTACCACTCTCTACTCTCTACCCATTTTACCGTAGAGGGAGTTGTGGGTTGCAAAAAGCTGTTGAAGGAGAGGAGCAGTGAGCTTTTTTACGGATGGGTCAGGCGCAAGAGGGATAGTGATCGAGGGGTTTACTAACAGGAGCTCTCTATCAACTCCATCTTGAAACTTCTTGACTACTGCTGCGTCTTCCAAGCCGAGGTTGCAGCCATTAATGTAGCAGCAGATCTACTACTTCGGAGTAAAACCTCCTTCAAAGAAGTGATCATTAATCCAGATAGCAGAATGGCGATACTAGCCTCCAACTCATTAACAGTGCATTTAGGGTCGAGGAGTGCGTAACATCGCTATTAATAGCATCTTTGTGATAAAACTGGTATGGGTGCCAGGCCATAGCGGAATCGCAGGAAATTGCACAGCTCATGAGCTAACAAGAAAAGATACCACAGAACCGCTATCGGTAGAATGGGAGCGGGTCGGTGCTCATGCTTCACGGGAGCTTGGCTAGCGCTATCGGTACATTTCACTATCGCAAAGGTCTTTTGGCCCAAGATCGATCGCAAGAGATCTAGTGATCTTTTTGCCCTCAGTAATGATAGCCTCTTCCTAGTTGTGAGGCTTTTAACGGGCCATTGTCCTGTTGGCGTCCATACTGTAAGGTTAGGAATGAATGGGGTGGAAACAACTCAACATCTATTCTTGACTGTAGTGCGTTTGGGAGTTCAAGTCTTAGACACTTGGGAGCGCATACGATCAGACATCCCACCGAACTAACGGAAGTGTAAATTAAACACCTATGCAAATTTGTATTGGCTATCAAGCGTGTTGCCGATTTATAACTTCGAACACAGGAGTTCTCCTCTTCTACGGCTTCACAAAAGACTTCATTTAGCAGTACACTAATGTAGAAACACTCACTACCTTCTCATTTCCAACTAAATTAAAGTGTGATAGCTGCAAATATCTTCTCCGTCTAATAAATGCTTCTTGCAGTCAACGATCCTTTAAGTACAGTCTACACATTCGCCGTGCAACTGCCAAAACAACGTAAGTATATATGTACCATCGTAAAAAAAAGCAGCTGCAACATTTATTCCTCTGTCAACTTGCCACGAGTTGGAGCCACACAAAAGGTTCAATTGCAGCTGGAGTTTGCCATTCTCTGTTGCTGTTGTCGCATTAATGACAAAGTAGCGCGACGGCTACAACAAGACAAACGCTCGAACATCTGCCAGGACGATTGTGTGACCCCTAAAGGTAATGTAAATGACTTGTTGCACGCGCTAACCATGCCACCTGCTTCATTTCACAAGCAGCTCAAGTCTGCTTCGTACCTTTTGCCTCAGAGGATCCCTTTTAAAGGACACTTTGATATGACAAAGCATTACTGCTGGGCATTGCGCGCGTTTACAACTGCGCAGTTCCTTAATCCTCTTCGCAGAGTAAGCAAAGACGGACGGAAATGTAAACAAACTGCAACGAGCGAGCAAATGCATTGCGAGGGCAACATCTGTTGCAGTCAAGCATTAATTACGCGCAGCTAAGATGCATGCTCAGGTAAGAATACTCACAGACGCGCTCCTGGCTTACAGGGGCTTGAGCCATCACCTGTTGATTGTTGCAAGACAAACAGGGGAGATTGCGCTCAATGTTATATACCTAACACATTCATATACATATGTACATGCACATACATACATATGTATGTATATCATATATGTATTGTGTGTACTATGCATATTCATGTATGCCTATTGAGTAAAGAAAAATTTAGTGTACCGCAGCTGCCGTTGTTCTCATTTACCCTCTCAAAGACTCAGACATGGTAAAGAAAAATTGTGTAAAATTGTGTTTGAAAGGGTAAAATGTATTGCTAAAATTGCGGCTATAAAGTAAATTGTTATATAATCTAAGTCCCGAAAAAAATTCGGGATCCCGAATACTGAATATTGCTAAAAATTTATATTATCTAGTAATTTTCTCTATTTTAATTTTTAGAAAAATATTTAATTGCACCCTACAAATCTACGGAATCCCGAAATTTCAACAGCCATATTGTGGCAAATTTTTGAACTTTTTTTTGCATTTCTTATAATTTAATAAAGTATTTTCTGGTGTCCCGAAATTTGGACTATCATAAATTAGCATATTTCGATGTAATGCTCAATTAAATGAAACTCTGCATTTTAAACACATTTTTTCTTCAGCAGTCCCGAAAGCTTTCAGCAATATACTTAAATAAGATTCTTTAAGATTATTAAAAAAAATTAGCAAAATCGAAATAATTTATTTATACACAAAATTTATTTTTGGTGTATCAGAAAACCGGAAATGTTATGGGATCCCGAAATTACATCTGCTTTAAATGTTTATATTTTGAGGCACTGTTTAATTGAATTAAAATCTTCGTAGAAATAAAAATTGTATTCAGGCTGAGTAGTCCCGAAAACTTTCGGCATCCCGAAATTCTCACTTTAACAATTAAGTTAAACAGATTTTTTTACTTTTGAAAAATTTTGTTTTTTTTTGGTCCTAGAAATATCAAAAATTTTCGGGATCCCGAAATTTCAACTGACGCAAATTTTAATATTTTGAACCACTGTTCAATTACAAAATTTAGCAAAAGCGAAATACTTTATTAAGTGTATTAGAAAACCCGAAATGTTACGGGATCCCGAAATTTCAACTGCCTTAAATTTCAATATTTTGAGACACTGTTTAATTAAATTAAACATTTCGTTTCACTTTTCAGTCCCGAAAACTTTTATCATCCCGAAATTTCCTTTTTAACAATTTAGTTAAACAGAATTACTTTACTTCTGAATAAATTTTTTTAGCGTCCTAGAAATATTGAAAATTTTCGGGATTTCGAAATTTCAACTGCCTTAAATTTTAATATCTGAAACATTTCGAAAAATTTTTTGCAGCCTGTTCAGAGCCAAGGTCTCCAGAGACACTATAATCACCAGTATCTCCATACAGCGGAAATAAAGGAATCTTACAACAAAAACTCTCATTGTAGAATAACAAAAAAACAAATCTGTAGACACCAGTTGCATTAAAACCGCATCCATATTCAATTTCTAACAGTATCAAGCGCTTTATGCGCAGCATAACTGTACTTTTCTCTTAGCTGTTGTAACCGAATATTGTTGTCTGCTTGCAGCAACTTCATATTAACACCTTCACGCCCAAATGGCGCGCTAACTAACCGCGATCGAAGTAAACAATATTGTTGTTTTCCACCACTGATTGCTTCATATTTGACATATTTATGTAATTCACACCTGGTTATTAATAAAGTTGTTTTTTGTAGCGTTACATAGGAAGAACAAACAACGTTTGACGTATAAGAAGAGATTTCCTCTGTCGGTATTGAAAACAAGCTTGAACCTTTATTGGTGGCTACGCAACGAACTAATTAGGAATTGGATGACGGCATTATAGGTTTTAGAAATATTGATATTGTATATAATTGATTGTGCAATATTCCTAGTAAAGAAAACAAATAACAAGAAAAAGGCTGGCCACCTGTTTGTATTTTCCACTATATTAAACTAAAATATCCGAAAATAACATTAAAAAAAATTAAACAGAAAATTCTGGATTTTTTTTTAAATGTTGCCACCTGTTTGAAAATAATTTTTTTAACAAAGCGACATCACGGCTTAAATATAATCATTAAGGCATTAAAATAAAAGAAGTTTAAAAAATTTTATTCAGAAATATGTTTTCTAAAGTGTTGCCACCTATTTAGAAAAATTTAATAAAAGATAGGTTGAATAAAATAAATTTAAATACTACAATAAGGCTATAAAAAAGATATTTTGAAATACCAAAAATAAAAAATATTTTTGTAAAGGGTTGCCACCTATACATTTGCAAATCAAAATTTCATGCTTTAAGAAGTTCATCTTCAACAAGGGATATTGTTTGGATGTAGGAAATTGGCTGCTGAAATTCATTTTAATCGTTTCATTAATCGGTTCAGAATTGGCGTTGCCACCTATAACTTTTTTTGCATAATTAAGTTATTAAAATAATGAAATATTAAGGTGATTTAAAAATAATAGTAAATCAGCAATAAATATGAATGTAATTACGAAAATATAATTTCTTTATTACAAAAATATATATTTATCAGCGTTTCGATTCCACAACAACACAAATAACAGTTGCAATTATCTCAAAATAATACTTCCATCACCGAACATCTCAAATCAATTTGCGACACTTCATCTCATCCGCCAGCACCTTGCCCATCAAAGTTGGATTAGCTGTAACCAAAACATCTGCCTTTTCTAAAGCCTTCACTTTGTCGATGGCCTTGCCTTTGCCACCGGATATTATAGCGCCCGCATGGCCCATACGCCGGCCCGGTGGCGCGGTTCTTCCAGCGATGAAGGCAGCAACCGGCTTAGCCTTATCACCGGAATTGTGTTGCTTCAAATACTCAGCCGCATCCTCCTCGGCGTTGCCGCCAATTTCGCCAATCATCACAATAGCCTTTGTATCGGGGTCTTTGAGAAAAATGTCGATGCAATCAATAAAATTGGTGCCGTTGAAGGGATCACCGCCTATACCCACGCACAGTGTTTGTCCGAGTCCATGCTGAGTAGTCTGATTGACCGCTTCGTAAGTCAGTGTGCCCGAACGCGAAACGACCCCCACACAACCGCGCTTATGTATATTACCCGGCATAATGCCGATCTTACACCACTCCGGTGCTATAATGCCCGGACAGTTGGGTCCAACTATGCGACTTTTCTCCTGCTGCATTAGCGCATCCTTCACACGCACCATATCATGCTGTGGTATACCCTCGGTAATGATGACGATCAGCGGTATTTCCGCTTTGAGTGCGTCCTCAACTGCCTTGAACGCACCCGGTGCGGGTACATAGAGCACTGTCGCGTGAGGATTTAAGGCTTTCTTGGCCTCCTCGACGGTGGCAAAGACGGGCTTGTCGAGGTGTTTAGTGCCACCTTTCTTGGGCGAAACACCGCCTACCAATTTCGTGCCATATTTCAGCGTCTCCTGACAATGAAATGTCGCCTGTTTGCCGGTGAAGCCTTGACATATGAGTGTTGATTCGGCGGTCAGCTTGAGGTTCACCCTCGTCTTGTTGTAGTCCGCGTACTGACGTATTGCTTTTAGTGGAATATTCTTTCGGCTTGTTGCTAACGCATTGCGGAGCACTGAAGGAGCTATGCACATTTTGAGAAAACTCAAATGTTATCGAAATTTTTACGATTTGTTATTTGTTTGAAGAATGAAATTATTTTATGTAAATAAATGTAGAGAAACCCTTTGACATTTAAAAATTGAATGTGAAGAATATTTCGAAACAAGTGTTTATAAAAGTGCAAATCAGATTAGGGGGCAAATAATACTCCGGTGTTCTGGTCCATTTCGTTCGACTAGTACAGCGAAATCTCAGTGGGTAAGCTCCTTAGTTTCGTCTTATAATTTGAAGGTCCCTCTAAATACATATTTTATAACAACTTAGAGAAGGAGCTCAACAGTTCGCGAAAAGTGTAAGAATCAATCTGGTATCGTAGTAAAATAAGGTTCGGAGTATGAACGAATTTACACACTTTTTAGAAGAAGAAGTATAATAATCTGATAATATCAAGGGGAAGTTTTCCTCAGAATATCAACAACAAAAATTAGAAAGAGGCAGAACTGTAGCATACAGAAGTTTTTGAAACCATATACATACATAGCTTTAGATGAGACTCTGGACAGAAAATACAGCCAGTTGGAGGACTACACAGAAATTGTCTTGGTCTCTTTTTAACAAACCTGTTTCATCGGGCCGCTTAAAACCAAATGAACCTAGAATTTGTAAATATGTTAATAAAAACGTTCTAACCTGATTATAAAGAGAAAAGTTGATTATGCTGGCTCTCACTTCGATCTCACGGAAAGTACGTACGTAAATCTTTCGACCTGAAAATAATAAGCAGGAAGTTTTTAAAGGGTTGTCTTATGACTTGCCTGGAAACTGAAATATCATCGCCTTTGATTAACATGGTTTACTCTCTCTGGCTTATATTTAGAACTAATTGGACCCGTCAAATCAGTTTAGTTGCCAGACCACAGGAAACTCTAAGGCTGTTGAGCCTGCTAGAAAAGGTAGGGCTGGAGCTTAGTGAGCTTCTAGCGGTTCACTACTGGAATGTTGGTTGTCAGATCAGCTCAACAAGCTTCGGTCAACTACCAGAAGGCCCTTCTGATCCTAAGCGATCTAGTGAACTCTTCGCTTTCGGCAAAGTCTACCTTTCTATGGTTGTAGGAGCTCTAACTGGACGCTGTCCGATCGGGATTCATGCCTCGATGCGGGTAATCCAGGTGAAAAATCATCTGACCTAACCTGGACTGGTCAGAAAACGAAATACGAAGTAATAACGAAGTCTAGGGTTGTCTTATACCCACCCCCGCCTATAAAAAAGCTTTACAATTGATAAAAAATTAAATAATAGAAGGTGGGATAAACTGAGATTCGATAATGAGACCTTTTCTGACATGGAAAATGTTGGACCGACAATGCAGTTCTTTTCCAACACACAATATTTCGCTAGATTCAAGGTACATAATTCCCAAAATGCTAGCTTCAATTCTAAGTAAAAGATAACCGATTCAATTTCGTTAAGCTTAGAAGCTCGATGGCTTCGTCAGATACAATTTTAGCTCCAAAGAACACGCCTGTCCTCCAAAACAAGACGTCATATATTCTGTTAGCCTGAGCTTGATTCTTGATACGAATTTCTTTAATTCCAAACAGGACGCTTGGCCCCCAAATGGAGAAGCCTGTAACTTGGTTAGCCAGATTTCGTATTTTTAAGCTATCGGGGGGTTTTGAGTACTTGTCACCAAACGATCACTGAGAATATGAGAAGCGCAGCAATTAAAGAGTTTCTTCTGTTGCTGAGAAGATCTACTCTAAAGGATGATTTTGATACAGTAACACCAAGACTTTACTGAGTTTATAAAAAGTTAGCTTGTAACCCACTAGCCCTTTTTAGGTGAACTTCTTATGCAAAGAACTCTTCAAAATTGTTGACTGAGTTTTGAAATAAATCGCCAGTGAGAGAAATGCCAGAACCAAACATGACCCCACTTATAGCCAATTCCGCTATACCAACTAAGCGCTTAATATTTTAATGACAAGACATTATTTTGACACCTCACAACTTGTACTTGATATTATGTTTCATGGTAAAAAAATTTGTGAACCCATACATTTTCGCACAAAAAGCCTTCTCAGCATATCTCGCCTAAAACAACAACACTCCCACCAAATCGCTGACGCCAACTTAACCGCCACGCGCTGTCAGTGCAAAGTACTAACGACGCAATGACATTTTTCGGTGCTATACCATTGAAACGATGGTCGCGCGTCGATCTGGCAGCTAGCCGGTCATTGCATTGCACAGCTTGTAAACATTATTTTGGGCGCACGCTGATTTAGTTGACGCCGCGCAGGTTCAGTGACACTGCGGCGCACGCCTTCGACGCCGCGAACGCCAATGAAAGTTTGCGATAATTGCGGAATTGCGCAGTAAATGTAGCCACTGGATAAGTGGTTGAACGGCTGGATGGGCATTTCGCGTGCGCTTAGCCAAAAGAACGCCATGCAACGGCATACCGCGCGGTGCGGCGCTCCTACAAGGCCCACAAGTGCATGGACGGTGGGGTGCGGCGACAGCGGCTGGTGGCGTTGTGACGACACAAGTGGGACGTTGTTGTACGAACATATGGGAACTGAGAACTGAGTTCATAATTGCAAAACACATGTGTTTAGATTTAAGTTCCGCGGCAGCGCGCGCAATCAAAACAAACCGCACGAAGCCCAAAATTGATGTCTTTTGGTAGATATGTATGTAGAGTAGCGAAGTTGGGGGAAAAGCGAACAACGCTTATATGTATATCAAAAAAAGAAGTTTGTATATGCGCACCTCTAAAAGACAAAGCAACACGAACAACTGCAAGAGCGGAGGGAAAGGGAGCGCGGGAAATATATATTGCAAAATAACCGGCAATCAAAACAGAATGCGATCAGCGACAGCGAGTAACGAAAATCCGCAAAAAATTCGAAAAATTCTACAGGTTATTGACACGAGTCGCAGCGACACACGCGAACGTGTATATAGCAAAAAGCCAGCGTAACGCGAATGAGTCGAACGGCTAAGCGCGCAGCGGGTGTTGGTGAGTTAGACCGAGCGGCGGTGCGACGACGACTGCTTAAAGAAGCGTCTTTTACCAGTTTTGGCGCACTTCGGCGAATTACTACATACTACATACAAGAAAAAGACGTCAATGAAATTGGAGAATGTTTATACACGTAGTTCGATGGCGTCGTAACATGTGTAGCTGAAGAGCAAGAGAGGGTAACAATCAGCGACGCCAACAGCAACAAGTGGATGAAGTCGTTAGCTCGATAATCTCATGAGAATATTATTTAGGAATTGTATATTTGTAATTGGTTACCGGGTTGGTCAAGAAAATTCAGAACCAGGTATTTCTATTCAAGTGCAGGGGTCTTCGTTATTATGAAAAGCACTGAGGGGCAGAGACTGCTGAGTTTCTTCTTCTTCTTCTTTATTGGAGTAGACACCGCTTACGCTTCTTCTTGAACATTGAAATTATAAAACTACCCTAACTTGTTGGCAATTTGTGGATCCACCCCCAAAAGAACCGCACCGGTTCGGCGGCCAAGATGGAATCAAGCCAATTTTTGATACTCCGTTCTGGTGCTACCATATTTCTGTGAAGGCGTTCTGCATCGACATGTACAAATGATTTGTCACAAGGGACAAGATTTAAACTATAAAGCTGGTGAGCCAAAACTACCTAGCTGTTGGTTACCAAACAATTTTTAACCGATCTTGTAATATGAGGCTGAGCATTCTTGCCTAAACGCCAACTCCGGAGCATTCCCATTAATGGTTTCATCTGCTTTTAGAAGCTCATTGTTCATCACGACCCTCTGAGCCCAATTAATAAAGAGTACTACGTTGGAGTTATGGATATTTGGCTGTGTTCGTTCAGGTCGTCGTATTAAGGGTCGTCATAAGGGATCCATTTCTCATCACAAGTTACAATCCGATTTAAAAAAGGCCTTCCTTTTGGCGCGTTCAAACAGCTTTCCCGACGTTGAACTTCAACGTTTCTTGGCTGCAATTTAAATGGCATCCGGTTTCCTTGCGTTTGAGTGAATAAGGCTGCTTTAGTGACTCTCAATGACTCTGCGAGCTCTTTTTATGTTTGGCAACAATCTTGAGCGAGTAATGTTTACATTCCCTCATCATCGAACTTCTATGTCTGCCCAGGACGTTCCTCGTCTTCCAAGCCAAAATCACCACTTTTACATCGAGCAAACCACGTTTGACACGTTTTTGGGGACGGATAGCGGCTTCGAGTGGGGGCGCGATTTGCATGGACAAAAAATATAAACGTTGACATAAAGATGTGGAAGGGAAGTGAAGGGATGTCGAAACTGTTGCCCAGGTCTGTCCCAGGTGGGTGTGCTGCTCCTAGGGCGACGAAACCGTCGCTGTTGAAAAGTTGGCGTTCAACGCACGGCGCTTATCAGCATGTGTGTTACACTAAAGCCCACTCCAACCATGGCCCTAAACGCCATCTTGCACATACTAGCTACAGACATCGTCGGAAGGTGTATGGCTTCGATAGTTACTATGAGACTCAGAAAATCTGGGTTCGGATCACGTGGATCATGGAGTCCACCAAGCAAACTCTTGCGGCTCATTCTTTGTCCATATACCGGCGAGGGTGTTGTGGTTGAGAAGAAGCCGTTAGAGAAGAGGGGCAGTAAGGTTCTTTACGGATGGGTCAAAGCTAAGAGAAAAAGGTAGGTGGAGAGGTTTACTGTCAGGAGCTCTCTTTCAACTCCAGCTTCAGACTTCCTGACTATTGCAGTGCTTTCCAAGCCGAGGTTGCAGCCATTAAGGTAGCAGAAAATTTACTACTCCGGAGTGCATCCTCCTTCAGAGAAGTGACCATCCATTCAGATAGCAGGGCAGCGATACTAACTTTGAACACATTAACAATGCTTCAGGGTTGGTCAAGGAGTTCCAAATTACAAATTGTTATCTTCTAATGAATACCATTTCATATTGTAGGAAAACGAAGTTTCTTCCGAATTTGTGATACTCAACTTCGTCTTCATATTTTGTTAGGACTAATAGTGTTGAACTTTGTCTAAACAAATCTGAAAATCCTTCAGACAGTGACATATGCATCAGGTGAATGTAGACTTTAAAGACTGACTTGGGGAAGCTGAGCTGATTCGAGGGAAATAAAGCATTAGCTTTACTAATCAGTAACTTCTAGTTTCGGATGAAAATGTTAACTGATACTTCATAACTTCTAAGGAGCGAACTTTGGTGTGTCTCTTAAGTTCCTACAGATCTGTTTTACTCGGTTTGCAAATGATTTCACTACCGACCATAAATCAAATACGCCAAACCATTGAGCTAAAAATAGACTCGCCCATTCCCACTAAAATAGTATTTCACTTGAAGCGCGAAAACGAAAGCACAAAAAACTACAACAATTAAGAATACAAGGAACTTGTAAGAAAGGCAACAAGCAATCACGCAGCGCAGCGAAAAACCCACACAAATCATGCTATTAGAGGCTAAGAACCTCCACAGGCTCATGCATGGACTCCAGCGACCGACCGAGCATAGATTTCAAGCAGTTGTAGTAAGTACGAGTGTACTTGTACGGGAGTTACACACATAGCGATGCCTTTCTAAAACACTTGATATCATGCGTAAGCCATTAATCACACACACACACAAACGCAACTAAATCGGGACTTACAAAAGAGATTACGCACATTCAGCGCGCTGTGCGGCGACAAGTCGAAGAACTCGGAATACAAACGAGTACAACACAAAACGCGCCAAATTCTGACAACGGACTTTGGCACAAAGCGCTTGAGGTTCACGTGTTGCGCGTCGTAAACGAGGCTACTACGCCGTCTTGAAAGCCTGCCGAGCATGACTGCTCGTTTGAGAGACAATAACCCCGAAAACCGCCAACAACCCGCGCCGCCCGCCCAACTACAACACACTTAACGTACAACCAAAATACGAGAAAACAACAAAATGCGATTAGAATGAAAACAAAGCAAACGCGCAACAATAATATTGAAATGAAATGAAAAAAGTGTGGAACCAGTTTTCGGTTAAGAAGCAATCTCGGCATTCGAATAAAATATTTGCAAACAAGGCAAGGCAAATAATAAAATAAAAACAACAAATGTAAAAAAGAACAAAAACAAAAAAAAATCTCATAATAAAAGGCGCATAAAAATAAAAAAGGCAAGAACTTTTTGTGGCACCAAAAAAGATAATATTTTGAAAAGTTTCATTCAACCCTTTTTTGTGCGTGTTTCGGCTTCTTTTTTGCCTCTCGGAAGCCTTGCGAAAAATATTGTATATTTTTCTTTTTTTTTCGCTACGCTTTTTGCTCTTGCTTCGTTGTTTCTTTTTTGTATACTAATTTAACAATAAAGTTTTTTTGCCAATTTTTGGCTTACTACGGCCATGATATGCTTTTGGCCAATTCGTGGCTGATGAAATCGCTTAAAGAGTTTGCAAGTGCGATCGTATTCAGACGTGCTTGACCACACATATGACACTGTCACCACGTATTATTCATTTATTTACATTAGTTTTTTTGTGGCCCGAAGAACAGTACCCATGGCAATGCCGTAACGATTTCTTTCAATTCCTTAAGAGATTTACTCCCAGAGTCCATTGCTACTATAAACTAATTGGTGCGATGGGAAGCGAGTCGGCACTCCGCGTTTTAGCGTTGTAATTATGGGCCTCCCGTAAGATCGGCAAGCGCTGGTCAACAATTTGAACTTGTGTAACCTTGAACAAGGTTCTACTGGCACCGAGTGTCGTGGTGTCTGCATTTTGCGGAGTAATTGGGGCCTCAGACGCCGCGCTGTTTACACCATATTTCGTGGCGTCTTTGTGGCATGTGCCACTTATGGAACCGCAGTTATGGAACAGCGAAAACAGCAATGAAGGTCTCGAGTTGCCGAAAAGTCCTCTCAATGCAACATTATATGATGTTTGCATGTTTACCTGTATGTCAGACCGTTTCGACGGATGAGATGCATGTTTTGTTAGATGCACCCTCTCAAGAATGGACCGTAATACAGCGTGCTGTTGCATTTAGGCTAAGAAGGGACTTGAATGTGTCATTTCTGCGGAATAATTACATTTTCAATGATGACTTGGAAAGGGAGAGTTATCTTGAGAGCAAGATGGTTCCAGATGCTATGGTCAGGTATAGGTGGCAAGACCGTTGGGACAATAGCCCTAACCATCGGATGACTTACGAATACATCCGGAAAATTAGGTTTGTTGATGGTAACCCAGACTTCAGATTCTGCCTTATTCTAAGTTTTCTGCTTACTGCAGTTTTGCATTAGAGGTGCCTATCTGATAGTTCAGTTTGCTTGTGTGGGGCGCGAGTCGAGGTTTAGGTGCATGTTATTGCAGAATGCTCGGTGTACTCGGACATTACAGATCTGGGTTGTATGGGGATTAGCTGAATTGATGGACATTTAGATGTTAGCGGTGTGATCTCTGATAGTCGGAATGCCGAACAATTAGGGTCGTTTGTGTGTGAATTGTTTAGGCAACGAACTCTATCTATTGGGTATTAGGGTTAGCTTCTTGTGTGAATGATCTATGCGTGTACTCTGTGTATGGGGTCCAACCCCTGGTCAATCATGCAGAGCAGTATGAAAATTCAACCGGTAGTAGTTTCTGACGGGTGACATAATTCTGATACTATGGGGAGAGGGGTAAGGTTCTCGTCAGCAGGTACCCACGTTAAACACACCGAACATTGTGTATCCGAGTGTATCGTAAGAAGTTCTCTGAACTACTTGCTCTTAGCAAAGTCAATCTCAACGCAATTGTATGTGTTCTGACTAGACACTGTCTAATAGGTTCATAGAAGGCTGTATGGAAGAAGGCATCTTCTCACTTTCCCCTTTATTGCCCAGCTTTTGCCAGAATGAGATTGAAATATCCTAACCTATCAAAGTGGCTGGTATTGGTAGCATCCACTTCAACAAATTTTTGGTGATCTGGTCTCCATTTCTAGGAGTGTTTGGAAAGGAAATTACACCAGATAAGACCAACCTTCTTAAAGAAAGATTTCTATTTCAGCCAATTTGTTGAAGGTTTCTTTTGAAATTTTGGATTTATAGATATTTTGTAGAGCTTTAGCATTCATACTACGGATTTACATGACTTTAAATCCTTATGAAAAGGGAAAATGATTTACTATATGCGAGAAAAACAATGGACCAACTTAGCGATAATATCATCAAATGAAGAAGGAAACAATACACATGATTCATCGAAATAATACTTATAAATAGCTTGGACCGATCTTCTACTCTATTTTGTGTTTGAAAGCCTTGCCGAAATCTGGCAAGCTGAAGGGAGCTCTGAATGTTTAGTCGATTTTTTCAAGATATGAGTGCCTTTCCGCTTATATACACTTTTTGTGTAGGTCGGAAACTCAGAATCCTTCTCTCCGGCGCATTACTTATAATCAAGCCAACGAAAGCTTCAGAAAGGTAATTGCTCCATTTTTTGGCCTAGAGATTTAAATTTTCTAGGAAGGCTTCTTTAGTGTTTTATCCGACTTGTTAGCCTTATTCCTTATGTAAACAAGAAAAAAATATAGCCACTCCTATACTTAAAAGGCTTTAGTTTTTACTGCTTTACAGGTTAAATCAAAATTAGTTGGTTTAGAGATTTGACTATATGTATATAATGAGTTTCAGACCCCCAAGTGAATGAAATAATCTAAACCAGATAACCCACCACGATTGGTATTAAGAAAAAGGATAAACACCGCACCAGTCGTTCTTTATTTTCGCAGTTTGGTGCCAATTAGAGATTCCAAGTGTAGCCAGGTACTTCACGATCTAGTTTTTCCAACGGAGTGGAGGTCTTCCTCTTCCTCTGTTTCCCCGGCGGGTAGTGCGTCGAATACTCTTAGAGCTGGAGTATTTTCATCCATTCGGAAAACATGACCTAGTCAGCGTCGCCATATATGTATCTCTTTGAGCTCATCGTTCCATCGACTGCCGTAGTCAGCGTTGCCAATGCGCAAAGGACCATACTGGTTTCAAGATAGACGAAATTATCTACGACTTCGAAGTTATGAATGTCAAGAGTGACGAATAGTTTGAAGAAGTCGCACGATAGGGAGTTGCCTTGTCAGAATTCTCCTTTGGAATCGAACGCCTCGAAGAGGTTCTTTTTCAAGATTATTTTTGCTTTTCTTTAAAAGCTTCCTAGAACATGATTGGTTTCAAAGGAATCTAAGTATTTTAGTAATCAAAACACTCCTATCACAAAAATTAAAGTTTAAGGAGGCCTACAAGAATACCCTTACTCTACACAGTGAGCGAGATAACTTTCCGCTAAAGTATAACTTCTACATTTTTAGCAGGCAACCACATTTTACGGAAAATTTGTGCAAATATGAACACCTAGCGTGTGTTAATAATTACTATAAGAGCCGAGTTTTTTCCAATAGCTTCAGGATATCTAATTACAAAGTTTATTTAAAGCGTTGAGAAGCGGCTAATAGCTGTGATTTACGCATACTTATGTATGTCCATGCCATAAGACTTCTATCAATCAATTAGTTAATTTAATTACTGCTGATCAACGGTTGATGGATTGACACGTGGCGATACAGGCGCAGAATAGACAAGCTAGCAATTTTTCAAAAGACTTTTGCCTAGGAGTAAATTTACACACATTTAATTTATTAGAGGACAAAACAAAGGTTAGCGTCAAACCGGCTAGTAATTCTTCAATGAATATTTGCTTCCAGCCGCCGGTGCGACTTCGGTGAATGACAAATGACTTTATGCAAACTACAACCAGATCTGGCAAATTTAAAAAATCACCGCAAATTCACAAGAATTAATAATGACGCCAATACAGATTTTACTATAAATAGCTCAGACAAGTTGGCTAAAGTATGAAATGAAATGAGCGCGGAGTTACAAGATTTTTTATCATTTTATTTGCAGAAACTTGGCATTTAGCAAACCTACAGGCTAAAAATCTGTATGAAAAAAACTGGTTCTCAATATAAAAAATTGATGTATAATTTTTAACCAATAGATTGTATTGGTATCTCGAAGCCAAATGAAGGAAGACTACTTAAGTTTATGACTATTTTATGTTGGTTGAAGAAAAAAAATCCTAAAAAATCCCCAAAAAACAGGTCGTCACATGGGAAATATTGCAAAGAAATATCGCTAGATTGTCTGTCTAAACAGTTTGTGCTATGAGAAGGTTAGCACAGTTTTGGAGGACCGACCTTGACAACAGTTTCTGACGGTAACTTACTATGTAAGACCATGAAAGATCGAGACTTATATTCCTGAACCCAATCAACGTAAAATGATTGAAGATGATGTATAACACGATATGTGAAATGGACGTGATCTTTTTAACAGCATTCGTCAAAGACCTATCGATCACCCTTATCCCAGTGCTTATTTTTTTCCTGCCCAATCGTCAATTTTTCAACATACTTTTATTTTGATTTTTCGAGGACCTCAGCAAACACAGAATGAAATTATTCGTAATTTTTCGGCCATGATAGCGAGACGTTATCATCCGTGTTTAACGAGGCGGAAACCATAACTTGTACAGTGGAAGAAGTTTACTAACCTACATTTATCTTTAGTTACCAGCACCACCTAGGTCATAACTTCAAAAGTCCAAAAATGATAATCCGATCGGTTTATCTCTAATACAAAAACCAAAAACTTTTATTGTAATTGTTGTACGGACAAATTTTTCCCTCAGACTCTGAAAACAGCGTTTTGAGGAAAAGGTTCTATGATTTTATGAGCCAATTACACTAACAATAGTACCCAAAATCGATGACCATGGAGCAGGCGCTTCATTGCCCCACCACGAAATAGTTCGAATAGTAATTAACCGTCTGAAGAACAACAAAGCGGCGGAGACCGATGTATTGCCGGCAAAGCTATTCAAATACGGCGGCAAAGAACTGATAAGGAGCATGTATCCGCTTCTTTGCATGATAAGGTCGGACGGAATTTAAGTGTGCTCTGCCCAATCTACAAAAAAGAGAGACCCCACAATCTCTGCCAACTACCGTGGGAAAAGCCTCCCCAACATCACAAATAAGGTTTTATCGAGCGTATTGTGTGAAAGATTAAAGCCCAACGTCAACAAACTGATTGGACCTTATCAGTGTGGCTTTAGACCTGGCAAATCAACAACCGACCAGATATTCACCATGCGCCAAATCTTGGAAAAGACCCGTGAAAGGAGAATCGACACACACCACCTCTTCGTCGATTTCAAAGCTGCTTTCGACAGCACGAAAAGGAGCTGCCTTTATGCCGTGATGTCTGAATTTGTAAACAGACGTTGCTCAATACCAAAAGCTCCGTCAGGATCGTTAGGGACCTCTCCGAACCGTTCGATACCAAATTTTGGACAAGTGCGACTTCTTCAATCGTGCTGTTAGTTCTGCTTACTCCAGACTGGATAAGGAAGCGAAGGGTATGGTCTGGTAGTGAACGAGTGCAAGATGAAATATCTCCAGTCATTAAACAAACATTCGTCGCACTCGCGACTTGCCTCCCACGTTACTGTTAACAGTCATAACTTCGAAGTCGTAGACAATTTCGTCTATCTTGGAACCAGCATTAACACCAACAACAACGTCAGTCATGAAATCCAACGCAGAATAACTCTTGACGACAGGTGGTACTTCGGACTGAGTTGTGAAGTTCTCTCACGACGAACACAGACCAAACTATATAAGTCACTTATTATTCCCGTGCTGCTATATGGTGCAGAGGCATGGACAATGACAACATCTGATGAGTTGGCTTTACGAGTTTTGGAGTTATCTGCGAATGATTTATGGTCCTTTGCGCATTGGCTGTGGCAAATACAGTAGATGGAATGATGAGCTGTATGAGATATACGACGACATTGACATAGTTCAACGAATTGAGAGACAGCACCTACTTTAGCCCATGTCGCCCGAATGGATGAAATCACTCCAGCTCTGAAATCAAGAGGACGACCTTCACTCGCTTAGAAAGACCAGGTGGAGAATAATGGAGAATGAAAAAGAAGAACGACTAGCGCGTTTTTTAAACGTTTTCAACGCCAATAAAGAGGAATAAGTACCCAAAATACAACCCTGAAACAACTTGACGGCGACTAGGCTGTGTAGAACTCTGTTATATAACCTTGATGGTATAAATCCAGGCATACTTATATACATACTACTTATATAAGCATACATATAGACCCTCAAACGGGCTTAATCATTGCCAAAGCACACCCACCTGCCATTTTCCCAGCCAACAAGCCACATGTGTGGCCAACGAGTTAATGAACTTGACAATTTAGCCAGCAATTATACACGCGTACGCGGATAGTTACAGAGATAACCAAGCATATATACAATATATGTATGTATGTATATTTGTAGTAAGTTAATTTTTCCGCTAAATAAGCTACACACTTGACTGTTGTTGTTGTTGTCAAAACACTACAACTTTTTATGGCCAAACAGAAGGTGCTTTTTTTTGTTATCATACACGTAATGGGGTTAATAAACCTAGCCAAGGCCGCACCGAAGTAACTATCAACTAGCCAACTAACAAAACAACAAGAATACAACAACTACACGCATACATACATATGTTTATATATATTTCTATTAACCAAGGTACCCACGAACCCGATCACAACAAGCGCTGAATACACGCAAATCATGACACGGCTGAGAAGGGGTGGGGTTAGGGGTAAGCAGCTAAGTGGTTGGTCTCTTGACAATTGTTCTACAGCCTATAGTTTATGTTCTTTTTGCGCGCAAAATTCTAGTAAACTTACGAAATTTCAGTTTTTCACCTTTTTATTTGCCGATTTTCTGCGTAATTTCCTATTCGGCCTCTGTGCGGTTGGCGCTCCCCGCTGCCGCTGAGAAAAGGCCTACTCGTTACAGATGTATGAATGACTATTTATGTATAGCTGTATGTGTGTGTTGTTTTTATGAGCTTTATGGCTTGTTTATTTGCGTACATTTCCAGTTCAATTTGTAGTTGTTGTTTTTTTATTTTTGTAGTGTGCTCTTGAATAATATCCATAATTATTGTTGTCATCGTAATGATTAGTTTTGTGGGCAATGACACCGGCATATCAGCTACACTGAGGCAATATTATTGTAAATGAGACAATAATAATAATTGTTGTAATCTTTTCAAAAGCAAATAACTGATCATTTTAGCCGAAGTCTCGATACAAATATAAAAAATCAGTGTTTGAAATTCCCTGATGTTCACGAATGACGCAGTAGAACTTTTTCTGTAGGGGATAATTCAAATGCCACCTGAGACAAGTTTTCAAATAACAACAAGAGTTTAGTATCTGTCTACGATCGCAGCCCTTTAGTAGTCGTCAAGTCTTCGACTTCCTGTAGCATCTAGCAGCCTTTCAGCGTCAAATTATAAACACTTAATGACATCAATCATTAGGCAAATAAGACCGAGAAACATTTCGCCAAAGGTTTATTAGACACTTATATGTAGATTTAGAACCAGGGACTCATCTATTATTCCAAAGATCTGTTTAAGCAAACTTTTTAAATTTCAGTCTCCGTTCTCCAAGCGACTTTTGTCAATAAAAAGTACTTTGCGAGAGTCTCTTCACCCTAGGTGTTTTAACTCAGGTTTCACCAGTGAAGAAAATATAGCAGCCGTAGCTGCAAGTGTACACGAAGATCGTTGAGGATCGATTCGGCGCCGTTCGCAGCAACTCAGACTGACGTATGGCACGACTTTGGACGGATTTTACGCCGAGATCTTAAACTGAAAGCCTACAGAATAAAGCTTGTGAAAGAACTAAAGCTGCGCGACCTTTCCAAGCGACATCGCTTCGCTCTTCCAAGAAGATCCGACGTTTTCAAGCCAAATTTTGTTTAGCGATGAGGCCCATTTCTGGCTCAATGGGTACGTAAACAAGTAAAATTGTCGCATTTGGAACGAAAAGCATTGTGAAGAGATTTAAAAGCTGCCATTTTATCCAAAAAACAACGATTTGGTGTGGTTTGTGGGCCCGTGGAATCATTTCTTTAAAAATGATGCCGTTGAGAACGTAACCGTCAACGCTGACCGTAACTCACCACGATAACCAACTATTTGATGCCTGCAATTGAAGCTCGTGGACTCGGCGACTTTCGGTTTCAACAAGACGGAGACACTTCCTACACATCGCATCAATCAATGGATTTATTGAGAGAAGACTTTGGTGAGCAAATAATTTCACGTTTTGGGTCGGTCGATTGGCCACCAATATCACACCGTTAGACATTTTCCTGGATAGGTAAAGTCAGAAGTCTCTGGGACAATCCCGCTTCGATTCAGTGTGCCATTCGCCAGTTACCGGTCCAAAAACTCGAATGAGTCATCGAAAATTGAACCATCTGAGACGTAGCCGCCGCCACCATTTGAAAGAGATAATTTAAAAAAAATAAATGCGAAATAATGTTCTTTCAAATGATAATAAACATTCCCCATTGAATTCGAAGAAAACAATTATCAAACTCCTTAGTCTTAGTAATGTAAATATTTATCCAGGAGCAAGGTGCCTCCTCAAAATGCATAATTTAAAGAAAACTTAATTCAAACTATTTAAATAGCATAAGCTTAAAGTATGCGAAAATTCTAGATGCACATAAGTACATACATATATTGCATGCTCGTGCAAAATGTTTGTATATATGGACACGAGTTATAGTTTCGCACACGCCACATGTGCAATAAATCAAAAGCTGCCGATGCAACGCTGAAATATTCCATAATTCATAGGTATGTACATTGACCGTCACGCATGCGATGAGTGCGCATGTATTGATGCATATGTATGAATCTATGAACATTTTTATGTATGCAAGTATGTGCACATAGAGAGAGGCCAAAAGGCACGGGCTCTATCGGGCCACCCATGTTCTGGGTGACGCAACGTATACGCAATATTTGTGCGCGTGCACGCTGGAATGTTTCGATACCTTGTTGTTGTTGGTGTTGTTGTTGCTATTATTATTGTTGGTTTTTGTGTTTACGTGCTTTCTATTTTGTTTATGCATTCCAATTGGCTGCAAAAATTAACTTCTATGCGGTAATATTTGCAGCCGATCCATATACATGCATGGCTGTGTGTATAAATGTGTATTTGTGTGTGCAAAAGCTGTTTACAACTTGAGACAATTTGCGTTTTCCACGTGCGCAAATATGCCGTTACGTTGTAACGCAACGCACGCGACTTATTTTTTATGCAAATAACTAATTAGCAAATCACAAAACTTCCGAATGTCATTCGTGGCCAATAAAGCCGGGGCGAAACTGTACTTATTGGACTAAAATTTTGTATATTAATTAAATAATTCTATATAAATGAAAAGAGAGGGGTTTGAGTACCAAAAACATTATTTTAAGGCCCTTATCACTCATTATATGGCTCGTTGACAACAAAAACAACATAACTCCAAATTTTTCAATAATGATTTTGTTGAAAAATAAATTTGTAGAAAGTGGCAGGTATTTTTTTCTTAATTTTAACTTTTTTCAATAAAAATTTTATCGTTGACAACAAAAACAACATAACTTAAAATTACTCAATATTGATTTTTTCTCAAAAATTAATTTACAGCACATATAACTAACTGTTTCAGTGAGATTTTTCTAAATTATATCGCTCGTTGTAATAAAAACAACATAACTCAATATTACTCAATAATAATTTTTTGTTCCAAAATTAATTTACAGCACACATGTAAGTGTAACTAACTGTTTCAGTGAGATTTTTCTAAATTATATCGCTCGCTGCTATACCAACAACATAACTCAAAATTACTCAATAATAATTTTTTGTTCAAAAATTAATTTACATCACATATGTATGTATAACTAACTGTTTCAGTGAGATTTTTCTAAATTATATCGCTCGCTGCAATAAAAACAACATAACTCAAAATTACTCAATAATAATTTTTTGTTCAAAAATTAATTTACAGCACATATAACTAACGTTTTCAGTAATATTTTTCTAAATATTATTTTCTTTCTCTGAATATTTACCGTTGTAAGTATTTGAAAACAATTTCTTGTTACAATTTTGTGGTGAATATTATTTGAAGTTGTGTCTGCTACGTTGGAAAAGTAAATAGGTGAGCCTCTAGCTTATGAGATAACGTCATTTGTCATAATTCCAATAATGGCCATTGGTAAAAGCTGAGATCTCTCAACTCTCTTGGCTCTACGATACCACAGTCAAGCCCAGTATGTGCTATATGTTGGATATCCGTATGTATGCTCGAAGGTATTCAACAAGCGGCGTTCATCAGCATATGTAGTGCACCAACCATGGCGCTTAATGTCATTCTGCATAGTCAGTCTCAGAAAATCTGGGTTTCTAAATGCGGGTCTGAATACTGCTTAACTTTGGACTCATGCTTTGACTTCATACCAGCACTTATTATTGGATCAGGGAGTCAATCTGGTGGTATTGTCAGTAACCCCATACCTGCGATGTAGTAAGAATCAGGCCATTACCATAGAGTCTTTAGAGCAGGACTTTTTTTTGATAATACTACAAAACAAACATTACCGCGTAAGCGCTGTCTACGTCAATAAAGAAGAAAAAGGCATGAAAACAATTTTCTTCTAGAACCTCCATATTATTTTCTTTTGCACTCTCAACTAAATTCGTTTGCATAAATTGATTGTTCACTATGTACGCTCGTTTGATGGCAACAGCTGATCTTTTTGATCTTTTTCGCAGCCAACTTCACACTTAACCGCCGTTATACATTATATTTGAACAGCTGATATAGAAAGGCTTGTTTATAAACAATTTTCTAGAATTTTTTTAAATAGCTTTTGTTTGATGTTCTATCGAAGATGGAAGGAACACCACTTTCGGCATATTTTACTGTTTTGATATCAAAAGGATAAAAATGCAGTACAAGCAAGGCCAAAATTACGGAGATATGTAGCCCGAACGCCAATGCCATAAATTTCGTGCCGCCAATTTCGATCTTAAAGATCCTGAAAGCCCTCTTTAGGTCTATATGGATAAAAAAAAAGTAGTTTTTCTATGGAAATCGAAGTAGATTCAATAACAAAGTTATCGGAAGAGGCAAGAAAATTTCGCCTGAGTTGATCTGAAACACTATATCCCTACTTACGGCTAAAATTCGGATGCTTCGATCTCACATTTTAGTAAACACAGGCAATAATGACAAAAAATTAGCAGAGACCAAATATTTGACGAATATTGGCATCAAAGACTTTTTTCAGCTAATGATTTGGGTTTAAGGGTATCAAAGGTACCAAAAAAACCACAATCTTTTGCAAAAACAACGTCGCGTAGAGCACACAAGAGATGCTTGGCAATATGGCTGTCACCCTACTTACATCAAATGCACTAATGACTAGACGTGGGTTTGTGGGTAAGATGGCGAAACTGTCCAAAAATATAGCGAATGCAGCTCCAAAAATGAGCCGAAAGTGAAAAAAATTTGGTAAAGGTACTGAAAGGCATGCCAGCCGAGGCTAACAGCAAATGTATGGAAACTTGAAATGAGCCTTACCATACCTATATTAGCTCAGGAGTCTATTTTGAAGGCGATAATAAAGATTTGTATTATAAAGTGTGAAAACGTAGTCCGGTTCAAATTTGATCAGATGAAATATATACTAGTAATAGTAGCCTATTTGAAGATTATGCGAAAAATTTGTATTAAAGTGTGAGAGAATGTAGTCCGGATCAATTTTGATCAGATGTAGGTAATACTTGAATCATCGGTTGCGATTAAGAAGCAATTACAAAAATTCATTTCCATACATACATATGTATGTATAGTATATAATATTATGTATAGAATATTTAAGATTAGCATGTATGACAAATTTATATACTTATATACATATGTACATATGTTTACACATTAATATATAATATATGTAATTCCAACATTTCCCATTAATATGATTTCACTTAAACTGCGCATTTGTCAGTCGGCAGACTTGAAAGCCCAAAATGCTCAACTAAAATTAAATGAAATTTTTAGTTAAAACAAACAAATAACAAAACTTTATGCATGCATACATACATACATAGATGATGAAATGATGTTGACAAATATGAAGTGTCATTTCAAAATTCTCGCTTCAAAGAAATTTCGTGCAACCGACGTTGCATAGTACATTTTATGATGGATGAAGCACACGCAAGACACGTATTGTAATTTAGAAGAACATGCTAATATGGCACTATATAAAGGGTGATTCATTTCGAGGCTCCCTGCTTTTCTAAAAAAAACACAGAAATTTTAAATTTAATTAGGAATGTTTATTATCATTCGAAAGAACACGCTTTGACATTTATTTTTTGAAATAAATGTTGGCTGCGGCTACGTCTCAGATGATCCATTCGATGAGTCCAATTTTCGATGACTCGTTCACGAATTTGACTTGTAACTGGCGAATGACATTCGTGATGTTTTACTACAAAGCCTGAATCGCGATTGTCCGAATAGACTTTAGACTTTACACATCAGCACTGAAAAAAGTCTAACGGTGTAACGTAAATGTAATCTGCTCACCAAAGTCTTCTCTCAATAAATCTATTGATTGATGCGATGTGTGGGAAGTGGAGATCACGAGCTTCAATTTTAGACATCAAATAGTCGGTATAATTTTTGAAGAAATATGGAACGACGATTCCACCGGCTTATAAACCACACCAAACAGTTTTTTTCTGAATGAAATGGCAGCTCTGGAATCTCTTCAGGTTGCTCTTCGTCCGAAATGCGGCAATTATGCTTGTTTACATACCCATTGAGCCAGTAATTATCCTCATCGCTGGACAAAGTTTGGCTCGAAAACGTCGGATCTTCTTGGAACTTTTCAAGAGCGAAGCGATGTCGCCAAGGAAGGGCAAGCGGCTTCAGTTCTGTCACAAGCTGTGTTTTGTACGCTTGCAATTGTGTACATCACAAAACACCCTTTATTTACATCAGTATTCATTTACAACATCTACAAAGTTGCAACACTAGTTCATACACATACGCATGTGGCATTCAACACACTTGAAGCTCATACATTTTTAAGCAATTAGCACCCCAAATGTTAAGACGCAAATATTCGTGTAATGCGGAAATGGATTTCTTTGGGGGCGCCCACGTTCCTTAGATTTGTGTGTAGTGAAGAAGAAAGATTGCTACATGCTAAAATGTGTGGCAGTGATAAGTGACTTTTAGGGCCATTTCAGCATCAGCAACACACACAGTTAAAGATCTATGGATTATCCACCGATTATTATCGCCGGTATTATTGATTTCCTTACTCAAGCACACAATCCGGTGACATTGGCAAGACATGCCACAGAAACTTCTACTAGAATCCAATCCAATCATTGCAAAATACATACACTTTAAGGGCAATTTTCTCAATATCTGGTTAGCTGCCACTGATATCACACCGTTAGAATTTTTCCTGTGGGAATAAGTATGTAAAGCCTTAAGTGTACACCGCTTTGATTCGGGCCTTTAAGCAAACATCGTTCGTGTCATTCGCCAGTTACCAGTCGAAATGCTCGAAGGAGTGATCGAAAATTGAACTCAACGGATGGACCATCTGTGACGTAGCCGCGACCAATATTTGAAAGAAATAGTCCCCAAAAAATAAATACCAAAAAATGTTGTTTCGAATGATAATAAATATTCCCAATATTTATGTGTTTTTTGTTTAAAAAAGTAGGGAATCTCGAAATGGCAACCTTTATAACCTATCGTAAAATAATGTTAAGAAAAAAGTTGATTTTTTTATTTCAATTTTCTAATACTATATGAATAATATTCTTCCATCCATTCTTTTTATTTATAACTGGCGGGTTGTTTGTACGTAATAATAAGTGGACAAGGGAGCAGAGTTCGTAATTCTTATAGATTTGAAAGAGTTTGAGATTCTCTTTAATTGCTTACAACAGTTTACCGTTAAGTTAATCATTACATATGATATAATGTAGGCGCTCACTTGCTTGACACTGCGCATGTCATAAAGGGGCATTGCCAGCGCTAAACGAAAGTGCAAATTAATTTTATTTCCCAACCGACGTTTTTCACTAAGTTTTATGAGCCGCGAATAAGTAAAAACTTATGTATGAAAACAGAGGTTAAGACATTTTTTAAAGCCGCACATAATCGGTTCGTTTTTAATAAGCGAGTAAAATTATTGTTTAAGTGAAATTGCTAAAGAGCTGTGAGATATACTATATTAAAGACGACTTTAAAGCTTACAATGAGGAAGCGACTTACCTCGAAAGACACTAACCATTACTCATAGGTAGCCGGTTTATATAATTTCAACCCATAACGTAAAAATGTGAATTTTCACTACTTTTTAATGAGCTTTGGCTATGGGAATTTCGTTGTGTTTGAAATAATATTAGATCTACTTAGCTTTGTTTTGGTTAAAATATTTAATTTTGTATTAAAATATTTTTCTCTTAATATTTTTTTTAATTATTATATAATTTTTGATTTGTTTTACTTCGATTATAATTTATAAATTTTTTTCGATTAAGTTATAATTTATATATACTTATACCTATATAAGTATATATGGAACACATGTACGAACACCGCTTATTTAATTCCGAAGTATTGACTAAGTAAGCACCACTTTGACAACTTTTTTCCAGTGTATACGTTTAAATATGGCAGGCATTTCCATGGAAGCGCTCAAGAACATACAAAAAAGGCGTAATAAAATCAAAAGTAATTTAAAACGACTCCTAAAAAAAACCAATAGTTTGAGTACTCAATCGATAAATATTCAATATTCGAGCATTACACAGAATTTAAGACACTTCATCGTAATTTTCACTGCGTCACACTAACATAATTTGCGTTTTCCACCAACTTTTCGCACATACACGACACCAACTTTCATAATAAATATTTGCTGTTCAAAATAAGCACTTGCAGCCTTGAACTTGAAGTCTACTCGACCTTAAAATTGCTTTAAAATCGATCAACCACCTGATACTCCATTAAATTTTCTTCATTCAGCACATTGCACTACACCGAACCGCCGCAACTTTCCTTTTCATCAAACGAACGAACGAACGAACGGCCTTTGATAATTTCACAGCTGTTATCTACACATTCCTTGTTGTTTTTTTTTTCTATATTCGTTTATTTGCGAATGTCGTAATGCAAATTGAGGTTGGTCAGGGTCTGCGCTTACATATAGTATGTCGAGCTTAAGCTGGCGCTAGATGTCGCTGCAATTATTTGACAAAGCATTTGATTTATAAGCTCAGAGTCATGCCCTGTAGCTTAAAGCTACTTGGCATATGCCGGCTGTCTAGCCGTTATGTATGCTACGAAATGCGTGATGGAAATTGGAGGGAATTTTCTGCCTTGCAGTACCATTTAGGAGCTTTATTGGATGACTTTCGGGAGAGTTTGATGCGATATTACGTTAATAAAATGTTAATGTTGTATTTTCGTTCGTTGTTGATGGTTAAACTGCTCACGAAATTTTTAACTGTTAATTTTAGGTTGATAATTTTGGTGGAAGAATTATTTGCAATATTAAGTTAAGAAGAAATTGGTTCGGTCATAAAAAGTGAATTAATTTTTGCGACTTTGAAAAGTGAAGTCACTTGTTAGAAGACTCGACTGGGATGGTATTTAGTACCTTCAGCGAATGACTTAATAGCTTCAATGAACTCATGGCGCAGCTACCGTGTTCAGCAGATTTGCCTCCAAAAGCGGGACTTTCAAATTTAAAAGCAAAAAGAGTTATAGGAGTCAAATCTTATAAACACGGTGGCTCAATCACATTATCGTGATGGAATATCCAAGAATTTTCTGCCTAGAAATACGGTCCTTTACGACGAAAAGTGGTATTCCTTAATCACCGCTTAACCCTTTGGAACGAATTTATATTAAACCGAACTACTATAATCAAAGTTATTTTTGAACGACTTTCTTCTTCAATTTCGGCCCAGTTTTAGCTGAAATTCGCTAGATTGTTGGATTGTTTCGACGTCATATTCATAAACCCTCGTCTCACTATCAGTAATGATATGTTTGTTGAATGTAGGTTCCTTAATTCCGCTATCAAGCATTTTTTGACGTCTACTCGACGTCGTTTTTGCAAAAGAGTTAGGCCTACCCAAAATTTATATCCAACATATTAACCAAAATACGTTGAGTACATAAAAATGAGATGTTGATCAAGTCCGACTCAAATCTAATCAGAAATTTAATCAGTCTTTGGAAGTTTGTTTGTGGGTTTGCGGTTCAAGAACGAATCAAGCTGGGAGAAGTTAGTCATAGTGCATAGGATGAAGCCTTGAAAATAATTCACCTCACCATTCTTCACATCATACTTGTATACCTTGCTGCTAAAAAATTATATGGGACCAAACGCAACGTGTAGAATAGACTTCTGAGAAGAAACTAGTGTAGTAATCTTTTGACCCGTCAATAGCCTTATTTCAGATTGTTTCACCGCTCTATAAAGTTTCCAAATACATGTAATACCTTTAACAATTACAACACCTGACTTTATTTCTCATACAATAATCATACTTTCATAGAAAAATGTTTAATTACAATTTAAATGGAGTAATAACGTTTATGTAATGCAAAATTTTGCACTCAAAATAATTCAAGCAGAAAATTGGCATAAAAACAAAGCTGACAAGCTGCAAAGAAAGCAAAGTGGGTAAAAGAAACCGGACTACAAATGAATGGGCGGGTCTACATTAGTGCGATTCAAACTGAAATGCAAACCGCAGTAGTTAACGGAAGATACAAACATATATGCGGTATTATTTAAGTTGGAACGCCTAATAAATAAGCAAAACACCAAATATGAATGTAACCATGTAACCAAAGCTAATATACTGACATACCTGCTGTGTAAAATTATAACTGTGCCAACAAGCAGGCATACAGACAGCTGTCTGGCTAGTAGACAGGCGCACAGACTGCGTAAACGGTGCTTGGAGAATTAGAAAACACTCAAATATAAGTAGATGAGATAGGCGAAATAATAAGCGAAAACAGTCAGTACATGCGCTTTGTGGCCCAAACTTTTACGGGGCGGAACGTTATATTTTGGTTCATTATAGAATTGTTGAGTCAAAATCACAGTATATGACATCTTAGACAAAAGTCGCTCTAAAGAGGTTTCCGAAACAGTACTATCGGTAGAAAATGTGAACCATACAGATTTCAATTGGTTCCCAATAAGCTTACTAGTCTCTAGATCTTTTGCAGTATTTCATGTAATTATTGACCACTTCAGCTTCTTTGTAGAATATAGACGGACGAAAGAATCCCCGACGATTGGAGTTTAAGTGTGCTCTGCCCAACCCACAAAAAGGGAGACCCCACAATCTGGGCCAACTACCATCCTTTCTCCAGGTTGGAAAAAGAAGCGAAGCAAATTAGTCTGGAAGTGAACGAGGGCAAGACGAAATTCTCCTATCATTAAACAAACATTCGTCGCACTCTTGCTAAAATAGGTGCTGAGTAGGCAATGGTGAAGTAAAGTCCTCTCTCGATGAACAAAGACCAAACTCTACAAGTCACTTATCATCCCGTTCTGCTATATGGTACAGAAGCGTGGACGACGACAACATCTGATGAGGCGGCGTTACGAGTTTTCGAGAAAAAGGTTCTGGGGAAAATTTATGGTCCTTTGCGCATTGGCAATTTCGAATATCGCATTCGATGGAACGAGGAGCTGTACGAGTTACACGACGCCATTGACATACCTAGTTCAGCGAATTAAGAGACAGCGGCTGGCTCGCTAGGCCATGTCATCGGTATGGATGAAAGCACTCCAGCTCTGAAAGTATTCGATACAGTACCCGCCGGGGGAGGAAGACCTCCGCTCTTTTGGGGAGATCATGTGGAGAAGGAGCTGGTTGCCCTTGGTATCTCGAATTGGCGCCAAATCGCGAAAAGAAGAAAGGACTGGCGCGCTGTTATTAACTCATTAACGAAGAAGAAGGTTAACTAACAATGTAGCTATAGTTTCGAAAGTCAAAGTCAAAAATAGATAAACACAGCTTAATAACATAAACTCAGTTACATGGTAGAAGGCAGATGTATATACAAGATCATGACTATTTTTTCTTTACGTTCTGAGTCTAACTGAATATAACACATCGTTATAGGGATTCTAACGATTCAGCACTTCAAAGACGAAGCTCGGTATTCAAGAGGGTTTGAGTTAAAGAAGAATTGTTCGATCTGTTCAAACTACGGCTTGAAGCGGTAGATTATTCCAAAAGAACCGACAAGCTCAAGGCTTTATCTCTCTAAATACAAATACAAATATCTTTCTAGCTACACCACCCGCCGTTTACCTTGCTCCGCCACTGTGCACATGTATTTATGCACATAATAAGTAATACCTGTAATGGTTGCGTATGGCAAGCTAAAAATAAACAGTGTTGGATGAGAAAAGCGCAGCAAAACAAACGAAAAATTACACAAAATAAATGACGGTAAATGCGTTGTAAACAAACAACTTTTAAAATAATTTCACATTTATGATGGCTGGGTGCCACGATCGCCTCTGCAGTGTGTTTATATGCATTGTCTACATACATACATACGTATTTATTTATTTTATGAAAGACAGACAGAAGAGTGCGTTATCTGCATACAAAGGCAAATTTGCGCGCAGAGATTTATTGAACTAAATGTAACCACAATGTAAGTATGTACCACGATGCGTAAATGTGCGATGAAGTCAATGTGAAAAGTTGGCAGAATCTCTGCTACAAGTAGCTTTGTGGTTGTACCTGTAAGCAAAACGGTGCGTCACAAATGCCAGCTGTGAAGCTCACAACTTGACTTTGTTGTTTGCTGGATTTGTGGTGATTGTTGCTTAGCTTTTACATACCGTTATTGCCATGGTTTGGTTACTTTGCACTACCGTTACATGCATAACCTTCGTAAGTAATACAGTTATACAGTTATGATGAGGATTTTTAGCAAAACAAAAGGAAAAAGTAAGAAATTGAGAATAAAAAAGCAAAGTTAACTGATAAAATTTGATTCAGAAAATTTTGAATTTGTGAGAATGTTTTCCAAACTGAAAAATTCGCCCACGGTTCGAAATATGAATCCATTAAACCCAGAAAAATTTATTTGCTAAAGGCATCGAAGGACATCCCAGCCGACACTTTTATTAGCTCAAGAAGGCCTATTTTCAAGACTTTAATTAACATTTGAAAAAAAATACGTGAAAATGGTGTTTTTGAGAGCCCAGAGCAAAGATAAGAAGTCATATAATGCTTCATGGTAGTTCAGGCCTCTGGAAAAAATATTTAAAGAAATTCTTTCGAGCAAAAGTGGCAAATATACATAAAAAACAAAATTGAAAAATTATCAGTTTACATCAAAAATACAAAGTATGTTAATATTTCTTCTTTATACAAAAGCTTATGGTTAGATAGTGCGAATCCCCATACAACGGTACTGTTAAAAACTACTAAAATAGCGATAAAGCAAGCACTAAATACACCAGAGACATTAAATGGTATGCCGATAGGTATGGGAACGCTTTAAATAAGCCTGGGTCAAAATTTGACGATGGGCGTGACACCGCCCACTTTTAGGTGAATCCGCATACATATCTCGGAACCTGTTCTATCGATTTCAACCAATTTCGATATGTAACATTCTTTTGATATAGTGCATAAATGGCCAAAATTGGTGAAAAAAACACGCCTACTTCCCATATAACACTATTTTAATTATTATGTGATTCATTCACTTTCCAGTATACAAATCAAGAATGAATCAATATATCCGGATAAAACTTTGTCCAAAGATGTGTCACCTTACGACTAAAAATTGTCCAAATCAAACTATAACCATTCAAGCACACAGATACCGAAAATGTGGACCTCACAGCCTATAGCTGAATTTTTGCCGAAAATATCGGTCAATTTGTAGGATATATAATTGAAATTCAGGCATAATCTTTTCCTGATAATAGTATTTCTGGGTATCAAAAATGGGTTCCCTGAGCCACCATATACCTAATAGAAAAATTTTCGAATTTCCGGCTGACTTTAAACCCCATAAATCGGCCAATATTTGTATTATTTTAATTAAAATTATTAGACGTATTTTTCTCCTAACGAAGCAACTCTGTGCCTGAATTGGAAAAAAACTTGCAAAAATAGATAAAATCGAGCTATCACCCATACAGCGATTAAAAGATTTTCAAACTCCCGGTTGGCTTTATACCGTATTAATGGCCAATATCATCAATTTAGCCTCTTCGATTAAGATTATGTCAGATAAAAGTATCTCATTTGAGGAGGAATTTGCTATAATTTTCGCTGACGGGAAGTAAAATATAGTTATTAAACTAAATGACCTGTTATACAATTCAATAAAATACCAAATTTGATTGTAATACATTCATGCTTTCGTCGAATAATGAATCTTGAATTCTTTCGCAACATTTTTGATATGAAGTTTTTCCATGCCTGAAGCAATCTCTCGGGATTTGAATCTTGCAAGATACAAGAGTATAAAATGTTGGGTTACGTCCGACTTAGCGCTTTCTTAGTTGATTTCCATTATCATTTTTGCTGTTAAAGATTTTCAAACAGAGCACACCTCACTATATTTTGATAAAATTTAAATTGAATTGAATATTTTTCGGAATTTGCAACGATTATCAATTTCATCGAATTTTTCGTTGACTTCTCAACTGAGATAAAGGATAAGGAGCTCAGAAATAATTGCCCTTCTTACAACTTCTATTAAAGAGAAAAATATCGAAATATTTGTCTGATTCTCGATTTAAACTACAATTTATGCATTTATTGGAGTTTCCTTTAACAAATAAAAGGGCACTAAAGTTAAGTTTCATAGTTATAATAAAACCTCAGTATTTCATATATTTTAAGTAGGTCAACAAATTAATAGATTTACTGTCTTGCATTAAATTAATTTTTAAAGGTGTGTAATATGCATTGGTAATCAATTGCTTTCCTTACAAGTGCATTTCATTATTGAAAACTTGGTATTATGTTCAAACTTACTTCAACACTAAACAAGAAAATGATATAATATCATATTTTAGAAGATTTTATTAGAAGGTGTTTTACACATTAAATATGACTGACACCGCTGCCTACGCTCAGCATTAGTCTGCATTTTCAAACAACTGTTGCTAGATACATACATACATAAATCCATATAAATTTATGATATGGCTAAGAGTTCTCCAGATAATTAATTAAAAGAAGATTTGTTGTACGAAAGATTTTTTCAAAATTTTCAATTAAATTTGAAAATTATAATGCATCCTTATTTTCATGGAAAAGGTTAGCATTTATGTATATTAGATATAATTTACACTAGAATAAACACTTTAAAAGAAAATTATGAAAAAAAATACCTTCTGTAAGAACAAATTCATTTAAAAAAATATTGTTTTCAATTTGAATTTTATACGAAACAATTTTTATCCCTACAAAAAGTTATAAATATCTATTAACATTTAAAACAGATAAAAGTTTTATATTATAATTATATAAAAATTATATTTATTTATTGTAAGTTCATATGAAGTATAAAATCCACTTGTAAGGCAGAAAAATCGCGTTTTTTTGTTTTTTAAGGACATTTTATTTTATTATATTTTTTATGAAAATATTTAAATTTTAAAGTTGCTTAACAAACCGAAATTATTATCAAAAATAGCATTCCTTCGATCATTGCCAGAAAAAGTTATATGAGAAGATCTTGGGAAAATACCATATACATATAAGTAGTATGTAGATCGGTTGAGTCATTCATAGAAATTTTCCCTAGAAACACTGATATCAGCGTTTGGGAAAAACGTGAGTTTTTTACATTCGCAAGTGGATATAACCCTTAAAATAAAACGCAGCTCATATTTTAGGCTTACCTTAATATTACACCAGCAAACATACACACATAGTTCACATACTTCAAAATATTTATGTATACACTTTAGAACACCATCACTTATCAACACTATTTTATTTGACACTTGCTTTGACATAAAAAAATATTATTTTCATAAACCCTACAAATTTTTCTACCCCTATCATCACTAACTTTCTTGCTACGCTTTTGCACTTCCATTATTTTACATCATTAACACACTCTGCCTCTACACACATATGTACATACGTTCTTTTTACATCGCCGAAATGAAGTCATTCACTTGTCACACGATTGATGCTGCCCACTCACAGCCATCATTTACTTGCACTTTTCTCACAACTTTTGCAGCTTTTCACTTATTAAACACTTCACTTTGACACAGAAGACATTCACACACAATATTTCACTAAATTTATTGCATAATAACTGATTTAAACAATTTAAATTAATATTTTACGATGATCATTTAAAATTTTGCACAACACGAACGAATACAGACCACGAACTGCAGCGGCGAGTTGGTGTGGGAGATGGAACATAATAAACGATTAGTGGTTTACCGGCTAATTGAGTGTAAATAGCGGAAGTGGATAATAACTTAAATTGTTGTTGTGGTTAGTAAGAAGGGGTAATTGGAAGTCGATAGGAGGAGGAATTAGACGAAGGAGAGTTTAGTAGTGGAAGGAGAAAAGAGGGCGCAATTCGTGTGCTTGGATGCATGTATGTATGTGTTGCATGCAATTAAATGATGCACAGGATGAAGGAATAACTAAAAGCCAGCCTAATTTTTCTTATACACATATACTTATATGCACACACTTATATGTATATGTATATATGTATATGTACTAATTATTTAGGTGTTGGTAAACAATATGTGAGCAGGTGTATATATGCATACATACATATGTATATCACTATAGAGAGCATGCAGAATATAAGTCACTAGGAAATTTTAGTATTTGTAAGCAAATATACATACATAAGAACATACATATGTATTTATATAATATTGGGATACCATACATGTATACTTTTATATACATAGATACATATGTATATAAATCTACTTGGTTAGCTTTGATACTTGAAGTTTTTTGAAAAATAAAGAGAGTTAGCCATCCAACAAAATATATGTAAATATTTTTGAAAATTATTAAAAGAATGTTATACGTACATATGTACAATGTATGTACATATAAAAGTGCATAAAGAAATTCAAAAAATTTAAGACCAGACTTCCATATTTATTTATAAGCGCGTATTCAGTCTAAAGAAATAAAATAATAATAATTTTTTACCACCGAGTTTTTACCAATTATTTATTAAAGTACATATTAAGTGGTAAAATATTAAGTGTTAAAAAAATTTTTCAGAAAATTATATATTAGTTGTATAATTAAATTACTTATTACATTTGTTTTCTGTTTTTTTACAAAATTCTTATAAGTTTTTTTTTGTATTGTTAGTAATTATTTACTTTTCGGTATTTTATAGGCCTAAAAATAATTTTTTCCATCCAGTTTTCATTAATTATTTATTAACATATTAAGAGCTTAAAATTTTTTTTTTAGCGAAAAGGTTATAAATTATTTATTTCATAGTTAAATTACTTACTACATTGGGTTTTATTTTTTTTCCAAAATTCTTTAAGGTTTTTTTTATTTCTTTAGTAATTTTTTAATGCTTGGAATATGATAGATTTAGATTTCATATTTAGATATGAAATACATACATACATATATATTTGTTAATTTTTTTAGTCATTGTTCATCTTATCCGAATTTTTTGAAATATTACGATTTAATTGTTTTAATTTTTTGTCAATTAACACTATAAAAAATATGTACATATGTACATACATACATATGCATATATAAAACAAACTCATGCCAAATAAGAAGTAAATCGAGTGATTGGAATTAAATTACTTATTAATTTTTTTTTTTATTTTTTACCAAATTATTATATTTTTTTTATTGTTTGAGTATTTTTTTTTTAATTTTAGGATTTTTTTTTATATCAAATATATTTTTAATCACGTTTTAAGTCATTTTATAAAAGTTTTTTAAAAATTGAAAAGTGGTTTCGGGAAAAATTCACCTACAGCTTTAGCATAAGCTCTTCTTGAATATTTTATCTAACGATATATGAGAAATACATTTATTTTTAATTTCCGGATTTAAATACCTATTTTTGAATGTAAGCAGGTATTAGATTATAGACTATATAAAATGATACAAAAAAGGTAAATATATAATAATTTTAATACATAGAAGTATAATTCAAATTAAATACAAGCAAAATTTATTTATTTTTGATTAACTTTTTATATTTATTTTTGATTAATAAATTCTTAATCAATGTACATATTTACATATATGTAGATTAATAGATTACATTCCAAAAAATCAAAAACAGAAAGCGGCCAATATTTTCTAATTTGGAAATTTATACGAAAATTTCAAGCAATAAATTATCCTTCTTCATTGAATTTTAATTAATTAAAAAACTAAGAAACATAATAGGAATATTAATGCAGAACTTTGTATGCGAATATTTATTAATATTACTACGAGCTACAATAAATGAAAACTTACCATAATATAGTATAATATTGATTCATGAACAAAGTATTTGATATACCTCGCAAAGGCACAAAGTCGCAAAATACATTCGTACAAACACATTAGTTTTGTATATTAATATACATTATCATGTACATTTTGTTGCACTCCCGCACAATAACAATGCTTCATAAAAAAGCTTGTTTTAATATTTGCACTAAGATGATTTAAATAAATGCACGACCTAAATCATTTACAAAACTAACGAACCACCCTTTTCTAACGACACTACATGTCACACTTTTCACATCACCGAACCTAAGCCGCTCGCTTTTCATACGATTATGCTGCGCACTCACAGCAAGATTTACTTGCACTTTTTTACTTGCATTTTTCTCACAATTTTTGCAGCTTTTCACTTATTAAACACTTCACTTTGACACAGAAGACATTCACACACAATATTTTACTAAATTTATTGCACAATAACCGATTTAAATAATTAAAATTAATATTTTACGAGGATCACTAAAATTTTTGCACAACACGAACGAATTCAAACCACGAACTGAAGTGGCGAGTTGGTGTGGGCGATGAACCAGAAGGGGCGATCGGCAAATTAACGGCTAATTATATGCAAATGGCAGAAGTATGTATGCAGATGTTCTTTTTGTTGCAGTGATTACTAAGATAAAAGGGGTGATCAGGTGCTGACGCATACATACGTATGTATAAAGAGTTGTTGTTAGGAGTTTTAAATCTTAGTAGAACCATTTGGAATAGTGAGAGTAGCACATGAGGGGAAACATGCAACAATGATGATGATGATGAGACGCACATTTCTTATTTAGGAAGAGAACTAAGAGATAATGCTCTTTTTTGTGTTTTTTTACTATTAGTAATTGTTGAAGAGTTTTTAGTAAGAAGTACATATATGTGTATGCGTGTTTTGTAAGTTTTTGATAGTGTTCTATATACAAATGTAAATGTGGGCACGATTCCGATTACTTTGGCGGTCGGGTACTCAATAATATAATATAAGTATAACCTAGGGTTTTTTCTTCCACGGGACTTGAATGTAGAATCCATAGAAAGGTATGTTTTTAAAGAAAATATATTATTAATTTTTGAGTAAAATTACAATATACACAAATTTTTCGATATTTCTATCATACCATAGGTTTGTAAAATTATATGATAATCGTATCAAATTGAAGGATATTCCCACGATACAAAATTGGAATAAGCTGAGGCTAATTTAAAATTAACTCTGAAATAAAATAAAAACTTCTTTTAAAGGTAGGTACATATTTACATACATACATATGTATGTATGTATGTACATATATTGAAGTAAGAATACAGAAGAATTGTGAAACTTCGAAAATATTCTTCCTCAAAGCAATTCGTTCCAGTGTTGCTCAGTCAGCGAACTTGAGGTACAGTTTTTTGATTAGAGTTTTAGATATACATATGTACATACACATATGTATAGGTAGCGCACCCACGGCTCACCACACTAACACAAGTGGCACACGCAATGCGGCACGCACGAATTGTGCTTCAATGACTCCACTAGAAGCGTCGCAAGTCCACCCAAGCTGGCTGAATGACTGTCTGTCCTCATGTTCGCCCGCACGCAAGCCACTTCGTTCCTACCTTCCAAGATAGCAGAAGTAAACAATGCAACTTCTCGCCACCACATAGGCTTTAGCATCGTCTGACGTGGCGTTTAGTTGTTGCCATTGGATTTGACCTAAATTTAGCGCAGACAGGAAGAAGATAAGTGTGTGTCTACTTTGCGCCCCAACAGCAAATAAAACGGTGTCGAGGGTGAACATAAACTGCCATAAAATTTTCAATTAAAATGTAATATTCATAAATCATATTTTGGTTTTATAATTACATTATTGATTAAATTAGTGGACATTTTCATAGGTAGTTACATATGTATATTTAAGTGTCGTATGGAGTTATGATATGGAGTTTTGAAAGTAAGAATATTATTTTTAGAATAGTATTTTTATTTAATTTTATCGTTATGGCAACCTTATAAAATTTGCACAAATTTGAATCGTTTAATGGTTTCCGCTAAAATTACAACAACAAAACATCCACTTCCGCCACTTACTTCAATTTGCTAATAGCACCCCTTTTCACACCATCTACAAAGCATCTGCAAACATACATACATATATACAGTCACCCAATAAAGTCTACATACCCCCCGAAAAGATCAGTTCTGTGTCAGCTATGCACAATGGAAACACAAAATGCATATCAAACGAACTCTTATTAAGAGCAAAAAGATATTTTGACTAAGTTTGTATTTATGTATTTTGTATTTATGTACTCGTATGTGCCATATACATTATATACATACATATGTATGCACAAATGTAAAAAACTTTCAAAACATGTCCCAAGTATATATGTACATACTTCTAGCTATGAATTTCTCAACAACTACAAATAGACCAAACAAAAAAAAAAGAGCATTGTCTCTTAGTTCTCTTCCTAAATAAGAAATGTGCATATCATCTATGTATCATTCTTGCTGCTTAAATACAAATAACACTGTTGCATGTTTCCCCTCATGTGCTACTCTCACTATTCCAAATGGTTCTACTAAGATTTTAAACTCCTAACAACAACTCTTTTTATGTACATATGCGTCAGCACCTGATCACCCCTTTTATCTTAGTAATCACTGCAACAAAAAGAACATCTACATACAAACTTCTGCCATTTGCATACAATTAGCCGTTAATTTGCCGATCGCCCCTTCTGGTTCATCGCCCACACAAACTCGCCACTTCAGTTCGTGGTTTGAATTCGTTCGTGTTGTGCAAAAATTTTAGTGATCCTCGTAAAATATTAATTTTAATTATTTAAATCGGTTATTGTGCAATAAATTTAGTAAAATATTGTGTGTGAATGTCTTCTGTGTCAAAGTGAAGTGTTTAATAAGTGAAAAGCTGCAAAAATTGTGAGAAAAATGCAAGTAAATGATGGCTGTGAGTGAGCAGCATCAATCGTGTGAGAAGCGAATGGCTCAAAATCATCGTTGTAAGAAGAATGTGTGTGTGTAGATAGTGTGTCTAAAATTTAGACTCTAAATGATGTAAAGTAATGGAAGTTTGGCAGTGCTGCCATTTTTTTTAATTTCTTAAGTTAGTAGAAAGGTTTGTGAGTGATATGAACATACATATGTACGGCCAGGTACAAACTATGTAAGAAAGGATTTGTAACGTATGGAATATTTCTTTTAAGGTAAGTTCCTAACAATTTTATATTATTTTAATGATGCAGCAGAAAATAACATCATAAAAAGGTTCACAAGTTTCTATAAGGTTTTTTATATAATATTATAACATTGGAATTTAGTTCAAATTAGCAATATTTTTAATATAAAATAAAATTAAAAATCTCAATAAGATTTGCAGCAACACAGGACTTTTTAGCTTAATATAAATTTTTAAAGTCATAAAAATACCATTACTTTTTAACCGTTTAGGATAAACATTATTAAATGGCAGACTCTTGTAGAGCATATAATTTCCAAAAAAATGTCCCTCAAAAAATTTTTTTGTCAATTCAAAATATCTCATATTAGTAGTTTTTTAAAACAATGCTTATTCAAATTGATTCAACCGTAACAAAATGTGTTTAATTGCTTTAAAAATATTTATCTTTCATTCAAAACCATAAAATATTGATTTTTAAAACCAATTCTTAAAGTTATAACTGTGGTGTTCAGAAGATTATTGCGCTTTTATTTATTAAGGGGTTAGGAGTAGTCAGAGGCACGAAAAAATGAGAATTTTCTGTATTTTTTTTTTTTGCCATCAAATCGTGCTATTTTACAAAAGTTTTATGGCATTATTATAAAATGTGTTGACTTGAAGTCACGAAAATTTCAAATAAAAAATATTTAATTTTTAAAGTTATAGTTGTTTGTGTTGACCCAGTTCCAAAAAGAGATTCATCCAAAGTCAGTTGGACAAAAAAATTAGTTTTATAAATAGATAATCCTTGGCCTAATCGAAGGATTTTTTTTTTTAAATTAACAAAATGGCGGCCTTAGGAAAGTTTTGTCTAAATTTTTGGGAAAAAATCAACAGACTTGGTCTTAAAAAATCGAAATTTTTGAAAAAAAAAATGCTTCGATCTGGCCCGAGTTTATTATGTATCCTAAAAGCTGTATAAATTTTCGATTACAGTTGTCACCAGTTCAAAAAATATGGTTTTGAGAAAAATGCGTTTAAAGTTTGTTATTTGTCGAATAACTCAAAAACTAATTATTGGATCAACGTGAAATTTTCAGAGAATATTTTTAAGATATTACACTTAACGAAAATACAAAAAAAAATTAATTTTTTGAAAATTTTGACTACCTCTAACCCCTTAACCTTAACTGAAATTATTTATGTTCCGCCCAGAGATGATATATTCTCGTAATGTAATTACATAAGTATGTATGTCGTTGTTGAGGAACTGCATATTCGGCTTTTAATGAAGTGTCACGAAATTTAAATACTTGCGGGGTTTTAGATGACAACCCCATGGTTCATGGTATTTTACCAAATTTTAAAAAGCTTGGTTATGAAACAAATACATATGTATATATGTAGTTACTTGGCCAGACCTACATATAACGACATATGTAAGTAGAGAAAAATGTTGCAGTGGAAATAAAAAAAACTGAGGAATTCAAAAACTTTTATTTCAAGTATCAATAATTTATAGTGTGTACATTAAAATATATATAATTTTCCTACGAATAATATATTTTTCAAATATAATATTTTTTTTTAATGAAAAAATTAATTAATAAAATTTTAAGTTCATATTTTTTTGTTTAAACATTTTATTTTACAGGTGTTACGAGGGCAAATTAAGTCGAGAAATTTCATTTTATTGACTCAATTATAGCTCGTGCTGTTTCGTCATTAGCTAAATTTATTTTTCGTAGGATCCGGAATCCCAAGTGGGGAACTTTAAACCAAATCATAAATTCTACCTCCAAGTACCGATCCTCCAGGTACCACCGTCAATTGCATCGAGAGAATACTTGAATAACGTTCATACCTTAGTAATGTTCAGCATACATTGTTTGTCTCTGATTCCGCCCCGTAGAGTGCTAGTCGTCAAAGTCGTCGTTCTAGAAATATTGTTCTCTGGCTATTTCGGCTTTAATAATTTGGAGGTTATTTCGAAGATCGAATTAAAAGTCTATTTTAAATTTTCAGCAGTTAGCTCTGCGGCAAATATAATTTTATATATCGTCTTCCGTATGCCTTTCATAACCTATGGTTTTGCCTTCGTAAATTTGGCATATGTCATTACTATGGTGTTGATGTTTGAACCACATAGGCATGTATACTTATATGTATGTATGCTTTGACAGAAATGAAGAATCCGATCCTAACGATACGATAATATACGATTTTTTAGGCCAAATTTTATAATTAAATTTTGAAATTGTTAGAGACTCATCCTTCTTTTTAGCAGTGCGCCAATGGTTTTTCCTTTTCGCTGTTTGCGCCAATTGAAGATTGTAAGTGTCCTTCTCCTCCTGGTCTTTCCAACGGAGTAGAGGTCTTCCTCTTCCTTTGCTTCCCCCGGCGGGTACTGCGTTGAATATTCTCAGAGCTGGAGAGTTTTCGTCCATTCGGATGACTTGACCTAGCCAGCATAGACGGCTTCTCTTAATTCGGCTTCTATGTCAATTTCGTCGTGTATCTCGTGCAGCTCCATCAACTGCGATCTCTCAGCCGAATCTGTTGTGTCCTTAGCATTGGCTTTTTTTTATATGGCGGGTCCCAAACCCAGCGTACAAACCTGGAAAGAGATGATTCGTCTTCTCACTTTAGCTCGCCTACATCCTCCTCACCTCTTTATTTTATGATTTTTCGCTTGTTTCTGCAATAAATTAGTTGTAACAATAAATTTTATTAAAATTTTTTATAGTTTTGTGTGTCCATACATCATTTTTAATATTCTCAGAAGCCCTTATACAATTTATAAGGCACTACAAATCCAAAAATATTTTTGAGACACTGACAACAAGTTTTTTGAGAATTATTTAATCTCCCAAATCTATTATGATTTAATAAAGTAAAGTCAAACAGAAATAGTTTTGGTCACCATTTCAACACGAACTGGTCTCAAAGTGTTAATTTTCAGCACTCTAGAAGTGACTAGTGTCTGATGGTTGCATACCTACAAATTGCATCAGACACAACCTCCAATATTTGCAACACGAAAGGCCACCTTTCACAGCTGATGACTGGCAACCCTGTCGCTTTTATTTTGTTTTGCGGCGTGGTTCGCTTGGTTTTACTACGCCACCGCGCCAAATAGACAAACTTACGATTTTATATACAATCATACATACATATGCATAGGATTATGTGTGTGTACATGCAGTTTGTTGTGTTTGTTGCCGCTTCGTTCGCTCCCATTCCACAAAGCAAATTGCATTCCAAGCGATGTTTAAAAGGCAACAGCCACTAAAGAGCAACAAAAACAACAGCACGAGCATTTAGCTGCATTAGCACACAACTGTAGCAACAACCTTCGTGGCGTGGCAGCAACAAACCAAATACAAACATGCAACAGAAAACGAAGTACGCCCAAGAAGTCGAAGAGCAAAACGCAGTCACTGCTGGCAGAAGACGTCGGCAGCGAAGTTGTAATCGTTTTTATTTTTTTGGCTGCACATTTTTTCTTCAGGGAGCTTAGTTGGAGAACACGCTTTGTTGTACGCTTTATCGAGAAGCTGCTTCAACTGCAGGTCTTCTTCGTCCCCATTTGACCCCCCAAAAGTCCCTTCGCATAAAAAAACCTATAAAAGTTGTTGGTTGGTTTGCTGCCTTGCGCAATAGGAGAGTGTTGTAAACGAAGCGCGCTCGTCAGCGTCTGCCACATCAACAACAATCCAATACCAAAAGCAACAACAACAACAGAAATTCATAACAAACATGAAGCTGCTAGGCGTTATTATTATTTGGCGTTGTTATGAAGCAGTGTGGGAAGGCAAAGCGGCATAAAAACAGAGAAACTGAAAATAACGTGGGAAAGCCAAGAGCAGAGAAGCGCGCCAACTGCGCTGCGAGCGACCGAGAGAGCGCACAACTAACGAAGGGGTAACAGCGAACGTGCGGACAAAAAATGAGAACAACAACAACTAAAAGCGCATAAGAAACGCATGAAAACGGAACGCGCGCGCTCTTAGCATCCACAATTCATCAGCGGATTTCCCCTCGTTTAATCGATTTTATGCCGCCGCACGCTCTCTCGAGAGCCACTCTGCCAAATTGATTTAGTGAGCGTGCTGGTTATGATGAAATCCGGTGCGAAACTTCCTCCATACAAAACAAAAAAATGTGTGTAAGTGTGAGAGAGCGCAAGTGATGCTTTGAAATCGCGAGTCCGAGCGAGACAAAAGAATAACAAACAATAATAATTTGAAAGGCAGCGCAAGCCATGCATACATATGCTTGTGTGTGTGTGTTAGTTTGCGTTGTGTGTATGGAAAAAATATAACGAAAAGAGCAGATTGCTTGCGAGGTGCGGTGGAAAAGCCACAAAACTGTAGGAAAATGGAATTTCGATTTCACAACAACCCGCAATTGTTGGCTGTTGGCGCTGTTTTGTAATCTCTTCTACACACATAAATTTGTAGGCTTGTGTGTGTGTGTGTGTATGTAGGCGCGTGTTGCCGAATTGCTAGCGGCGACACTGCGCCAACAATGCGAAGCACCAAATCAAAGCAGAAACGCAGAAGAATGGGTCGATGAAAACTGCAACGAAGGCGCAGATAAAAAAGCCAAAGCGAACGAAATGAAAACAAGGAAAACTACTAAATACACACGCAAATACGTACATATAAGCATACATACTTATATATGTACATACATATTTTTACAAGTAGATGTGTACATGTTAATATGTTTTTGTAGGCAGATGGACATTAAGATGAAAGCAAGATGCCAGCGATTGCTGGCGTTGAGGCAGTGGGCGCTGAAAAAATGCGAAGACGAATGCGAGCGATTAAATTATTTATTTACACACATACATATGTACATACATTATAGCTATACGTATGTATGTATATACATAATGTACTGCATAGTTTTGCATTTACGGCGCCAACAACCAGGCGCACGCGAAAGCGCTGCAGTCGCACACGATGGCGATGGCGCACACGACAACGATGCCGCTGCCGATGTCTACGCGCGCCGAAGCAATTGATGAATGGGAATGGGTAGGCAGCGTAAAAAGGATTGGCAGCGCATGTACATACATATGTATGTATGTATGTTTGCATGTGTGTAGGCGTAGTGCATTTGCTGCAATTAAATTTGAGGACAACGTGGTGTGGCGTTTGCGCGCATCGTAAGAATTATAGGCGCGTAAATGCTGAGTGGCGCTGGCGTGCACTAGCGACTGCGTGTGAAGATGTTTATGACGCATGCATATGTACATATGTATGTATTTATGCGGATACTATTTAAAAATAAAAGCATATAATATGTTTGCCCTGCAATAACAAATTACTGACACAAGTGCACAATTTAATTATTATTTATTTAATTATCGATCATCTTATAATTATCAGGCGCACCCAAGCAATTTCGCGTAATAAAATTGCTAAGTAAAGGCATATGTATTATATGTAGGTATGTATGTATGCATGTAGATAGTTATGAAAAATGTAAAATACCCTTCACAGGTGCGCTTCCTATAGCTTAAAATATATTTATCTTGATTTGGATCTATCAATTTGTATAGTAGATATATGAGATAGAGGTCCGATGGTTAAATATTGTGAAAATCATTTGTCAAATAAAATAATTTTCCATACATGAAATTGATTTTGATTGGTCAGTTTGAAAGACGACTACATACTGTAATAGTTCAATATTAGCGATTCTGAGAAATGAGCAGCTATTTTCGGAGAAAAGAGCGTGTGCGAAATTTCTGATTTTTACTAATTAATTTCATATTAAAAATTGAGAGCCTAATGCGCGCATAAATAGACAGGCAGACGGTCATGGCACAATCGTTTCGCCTCATCATGCTGATCATTAGGTATATACAAGGTGTGTTCCAAAGTAAACAGGACTTAAAAAAAAAACAGAACTAATGGGTTTTTCGGCAAAATCAATTTATTTTATTGAAAATAGTCTCCTTCTGCTTTTTGCACGGTCCAAAAGCATGTCGAACGAGTGTTTTAGCTTGTTGGCCGGTATGGCCGCCAGTATGCCGGTGCAAGCCTTTTGAACGGCCTCAACGTCTGCATAGCGCTTTCTTTTCATGGGCAAATGCATTTTTCCGAAAAGGAAGAAGTCGCACGGTGCCACATCAGGTGAATACGGGGAGTGGTTAATAGTTAAAATGTGATTTTTGGTCAAATAAACCTCTTTAATGATGTCCTTCGAATGTTGGATTCTGAGCAATTTTTGGTCGTCAGTCAATTTGTGCGGAACAAACCGTGCCACACCTTTCGTAAGCCCAAATGTTGGATCAAAATGCGATAAATCGATGTTTTGGAGATGTTCAATTCCATTTCCATTAATTTCAATGATGATTTCGGCTGATTTTTGATGAATTCACTCACAGTTTCGATGGAATTTCCGGTGATGACGTATTTTGTTTGGCCCACATGTTGATCGTCATTTATGTCCTCACGACCACTTTGAAAACGTTGAAACTACTCGTACACTTTGCTACGGGATAGGCAATCATCGCGATAAACTTGTTTCATCAATTGAAATGTTTCGGTAAAAGTTTTACCAATTTTGAAACAAAATTTAATGTTGGCTCTTTGTTCGAAGCTCATTTTCGCACCGATAACACAAACATACTGACACTTGAAACGCAATAACTTCACTTCCAATCGGTAAAATGTCATGAAATGTCTCACTGGACAATCGAGAAGGATAGCAGATTCCAACGCACCAGTGGACATATAGATGGCGCCACAGGGGGGCGTTAGATTCAAAAAGTCCTGTTTACTTTGGAACACACCATGTATGTACTTTATATACTCTCCGATCTTTCCTTCTGGCCAGCCTTTGTCATAAGTATATACATACATATATTAATTGTTTACTGCAAGTACGAACTTTACACTCTAGACCAATACATTTCATGGTCTGTGTTCCATATTTCTTTCTCTATCAACCAATTTATTTTATCAATCAAATATAATCCCAGCAACTTTTTTGGTTCGCCTCAATACCCTTTAAATTGATGTTTCAGGTATGAAGCAAACTCCGCCAAACTCTATACAATGCAACCCAAATTTACCGTCCTGCAATTTCCGTTCCGAGTAAATGAAAGTCAAATTATCGCTTTCGTCGCCGACTCATCAGATGCTGTCTCGTCCATGCCTTTGCACCATATAGCAGGACGGGGATGACTTGTGACTTGTGGAACTTGGTCTTTGCTCGACTAACGAGAACTTTACTTCTTAACTGCCTACTTAGTCTGAAGCAGTATCTGTTGGCAAGAGTTGTTTTGCGTTTAATTTCGAAGCTGGATGCATAAAAACCTCGCAACCCCGCTTCAGGAGCTGCTGCCGCATCACTTTCGATATGGCCTGGTGTTATACTAATGAAACACAAATTCTCTCCTAGTGGCCAAAACTGATCTTTTCTGGGCGCCTGCTTTGCACAAACGGCCAATTGCTGATAGTAGGTCTGAGGTCCTAGGAAAGCAGCTCATATCAGATTTGCTGTCAATCCCACCAAATACATAGATAACCTTCCTGTCCGCTAACCCTTGCTTTGCCACCGCCTCACCGCGAACGTTTTCTATTAACTTTGCAATTAGCTTAATCACCAATAACCATCCAAATCAGAAATAGATCGATTTTGTTACGATTCAGCAGAGATGGAAATTCGGCATACGAGGTTTTTTTTTTTAACTCGTCGACTTCCATTATTTCATTGATATTTTCTACAACTAGCCCTCCAGAGTGTGGTGCATTTTTGACTTCAAAGTTATCGGAACAGAATCGATGAAACAGTATCGGGATCATAAACACTATTCAGCCGTCTGGTTTGCGTTTACGCTTTCTTTTAAGAAATAATGAATTTCTCTTAATGAGGTCTTATATATGGATTTTTACTGGGGAACTGATTTCAGACCTTTTTTTCAGATTTTCAAGCTGGTGTTGTTTATTGCCAGCGCGAATGACGCAAACTCTTTGTAACTATGGTAACGCTCTTCACAAAATATATCACGCGGCACGAGCAACACATTACTCAAATCCAATTGTGAACGCAATTCGACAAATCGCAAAATTTCATCATTTTCAAGCATCATCATTATCACAAGCAAGATCTCATTGGGCGCATGTAGAGGAGATTTCCGTTAAACAACCGCAGCATGGGTTTGGTAGTGAATAGTAAAATAGAAATTGATACGCTGATTATAGCGACCCTCTAACTTTTCAATACCATTTTTGCAAAACGATTTGTCGATTTGGTCTCAGTTTTAGCGATCGCCTCTTCATTCCACGACAACTCCTTCCCAGAGAGCATTCTTTTAAGATCTGAAAAAAATAGTCGCTTGGGGCTATATTTAAGTATCTAGAGAACATTGTTGATGCAGAAGCAATTCGAACCCCGATTTCTGTTTTTTACCATCGTTTTGGGCGATTTCGTCCTTTAAACGATGCAATAATGGTATGTAATAGTCGTTGTTGATGGTCCTCTTTCAAGGTAATCAATAAATTTAAATCAATGCGCATCCTAAAATACGTATACAGGCGGCATAACCTTGCCATCTGACGCATTTTTCTACGCTTTGGAGCGGGTTCATCGTTTGCAGTCCAAATGATGGAGACATGTTTCATCCATTCTGACATATCGATACGAAAACGCGGTTTTATTACGCTTAAACATCTCCAAACACTGCTCTGAATCATCAACTCGTCGTTGTGTTTGGTCAAAAGTGAGCTCGCGCGGCACCCACTTTCCAGAGAGCCTTCTCATACCCAAAATTTCGTGAATGATACGATGTACATACATACATGTCCAGTTGATATTTTTAGTGTGCCTGATACCTCGAATAACTTCACTTTATGGTCATCCAATATTTTTCTAATAGGAATATGTTTTCTATCTCGGGATCACTACAGTGATCATTAAACTAGAGTCGATGATTGACCGAAGTCAAACCGAGTTTAAATCGTTACCTCAGAACGAAAGCGAGAAAGCCGAAGTATTGTTTTTATTATTGTATTTAATGCATACAGTGTTTGCCGTTTCACTCCCCCAATCGTCGGTCCTAATTGATCATATTTTGTTTACAACGTTAAAGCGCACCCTCTGCTTCCATTACACCTTTACCACAACACAGCTGTTGTTGCACGCTACGCTGCAGTTGTTGCAGTAAAACAAAACAAAACAAAATACAATACAACAATATTAAAACAAACGCGCAGCTGCAACATTGAGCAAAACAACTGTTATTTATCGCATATTTGGTGCGAGCGAATGCTCGTCACTTGGCAGTCAAGTAAATATGAAAGCAAACGAGATTCGCGAGCGAGCAAGCGGGCTTTCTGGTATTTTCTAGCGCTAACTCTGTGTGGCACTGAGCTGCTTTGCGCCAAAACAACAAACGAACAAAACAACAAAGCAGAAACGCGACACTCCAGCAAAAAGCGCCAGTGCGTACGTGCAACAGCGGCCGTGCGCTGTCCACCGAGGCTGCTGCTACAGCAACAGCTGGCCCAGCGGCTGCGGTGGAGTGTCAGCGATGGCGCACGTTCGCCGTATACGTGAATTAAGTCCATGTTGTGCGTGCCCGCCCTCACAGAGTGATTACTCACGTCGGCCGCTTAGATGTGCGCGCTGCCAGACAAGCGTTTCGAAGTTGGAAGTGTGAACGTTTCAAACGTTTCGAATGTTTAGTAGACAAATGCGCCTAAATGAGTCGTCGCTCTTTGGATTCACGTGCCAGTTGTCACTCACCTTTACACGTTCGCGCCGCTGCTGATCGAAGTTTCTTCTGTTTTGTAGTCATTCGTGTCTTGTGCCGTTGTTTGATAGGTACATACTTATGTATGTATGACAATATGTAAGATCTAAGAGATGATCTTTAGACAGAGAATTAATAGTCTTTTGATGCTGAAATTTGTGATTTAATTTTTACAGATTATGGACAGATTATGTAGAGGAGATCTTTTTGTTTACTGATTCTAACGAATCCACATACTTATTTTATTGTATGGGAGAATGTTTGATGATTCGTTCGAGCTTCATGGCCTGAATCGAAGCGGTATTGTCAGCATCGACTTTAGACTTGGGGAAAGGAAAAAGTTTAAAGGTGTGATATCAAACTTGATGGCCATCGACCGACCCAAAACGTGAAATTATCTGCTCATCGAATTATTTTCGCAATAAATCCATTGATTGATGCGATATCACGAGCTTCAATTTCAGCCATCAGTCGGTTATCGCCGTTGAGGTTACGTTGGTTCCATCGGCCCACAAATCACAACAAACCGTTGTTGTTTTTCTGAATGAAATAGTAGCTCTTGAATCTCTTCAGGTTGGTCTTCGGCCCAAATGGCGCCCAATCGACTCTTCTTGGTCTTTCTTCACTGCGCGCTAGACGTGGCCTATTCTTATTAGCTTTGTTGAGTCTTCGATTATCATAAATATAAAGATCTATTTGACAACTCTGTGGTATAGCTTTGTGGGGGTATAGCTTTGTGGAGTCCCATTAGTTCCGAGCTTCTGCAGTTTGTCTCTGGCCACAGCACAAAAACGTCTTGCAGTTATTGCTGGTGACGAAGAGAGAGTTTTCTGATTCTGTGAATGGTCCAATATTCCAATAAGTCGTTGAAACATCAAAGCTGATTCGCTTAGAAATTAGATAGCATTGTTTTCAGGCATCGTCGGGTGAGCATTGGAAACCGAAAATCACAGTAAATACAGAAGATAATCCTTTACTGTAGGAAGAAATGTTATATTTTTGAGAAAGATGTACTTCTGAGAAGACGAGGAGTGAACTTTAACCTACTACACTTGAAAATTTCTTGAGGAATTCTTCTTCCTTGATATTAATCTTTAAAAGAGCCTATAATATGATTTGAGGCTGGTTGCAAAAGATTTTCACGACCATAACAACTCAATTGAAAACATAGTTCCCTAAATACAGCGAACCTCCACCTTCTCGATACCACTTTTGGTAAAATGATTTGATCTTTGCTTCCAAATAGACCTCAGTTTCGACGATCTCCTCTTCATTCGACGAGAATTTCTTCGCAGCGGGCATTCTTTTGAGTTCTGTGAACAGAAAATAGTAGCTGGGGGCCCGTTTTGGATAATACGGTGGATGCGGAAGCAATTAGTAGCCCAATCCATTGATTTTTGCATTCATTTTCATTGGGTTGGAAAACAGCACTTTCTTTTTCTTCAAATGCGGCCGTTTTTTGGCGTTTTCGTCCTTCATACGCTAAGTACTAGTCGATATTGATGGTCCTCTATTTACAATTTAGTCAATAAAAATTATTCAATGCGCATCCCAAAATACAGACGCCATAACCTTGCCACCCGACTGTTGCGTTTTTTCACGCTTTGGAGCGGGTTCATCCGGTGCAGTCCACTCGGATGGCTGTTGATAGGACTTCGAATTGAAATGATGAAGCTATCCAAACACTGCTCCGAATCATCGAGTCGTCGTTGTTTTAGATCAAAAGTGAGTTCGCGCGACACCCACTGCTCAGAGCTTTCTCACACCCAAATATTCATGGATGATATGATGTGCACCTTCAGTTGTTATCTTTGGAGTGCCTGCTATGTCGAAAATTGTCATTTCACCCAGTTTAAACTTTGCATACCAATCCTTGATGCTCTGTATAGAAATCTTCGTAAGGCAGTATCTTCAACATAATCGCAGTTTTCTTAAAGATTAAAAATAAGTTCTGACAAAAAAGGCAAAATAACTATGTACTTTTTATACTACAAACTGAATTAAGATATAGTGGTTAGAATTTTTACGAACTTGCGTCATTGAGTGGTCCACGGTATGAGGCTTCCCAAAAGATGAATCAAACAAGAAAATTAGAAAACAACAAATGCGTTGTAATACCATTTTAGAAATATTACTTCGTTTACTTATTGCTGACGCTACACAACAAACTGTCAACAAATCGGCGAATATACATACATACATACATATGTAGTATGTATTTGTTTCAGTTCCCCCACCAATGCCCTGGCTTAAGAGCAATCAGTGTCGTAAGTGGCAAGGACAGTGCTTTGTTAGCTCTAAGAAATGTATAGCGAGCGGAGGCGTATGTGAAATGACTTTAAATAAAATGGTGATAAGGACAAGAGTTCGTCTTCTTCTTCATATGGTTAAGTACGTGTCAGGCTTAAGTGACTAAACATAGTAAAATTTGGCCCAATTTCACACACTTTACACTAAAATTTGTTTCCTGTTTTTTTTTTTTACTAATCTGTCACCAGCAATTTAGATATAATCATTTCAAAGTATCTAAAAACAGCCAATTTATTGGGGAGAATAGTATGAAGCTACTACCTAAGAGTTCAAGAGTTCAAGAGTGATTTGTTCATTCAATCACTAATCACCACTTTAAGTAGTGGTTAGTGATATTTATTTTTCTACATCCCTTTAGTTTTTGTTGTCACTACTATTTGACTAGGGAAACGGTCATTTCAATAGCTTATTGAACTTTAACCGCTGGTTAGAATATAAAAGTGAATTTCAACTACAGTTTTCCAAGTAATGTGTAAGATGCCGCTTCTACGATTGATTGAGTCTTAATCACCACTTTAAGTAGTGGTTAGTGATATTTATTTTTCTACATCAGTTCAATATTCATTGCCACCACTGATTGCATAGAGAAACGGTCATTTCAATAGCTTATTGAACCTTAACCGCAACTTTAACCGCTGGTTAAAATATAAAAATTAATTTCAACTACAGTTTTCCAAATAATGTATAAGATACCGCTTCTACAATTGATTGAGTCTTAATCTCCACTTTAACCACTGGTTAAAAAAGACTAATTTCACTTCCAATAGTTTTTATGAAAAATTCGATTATTTTACCCAAAACTAAACACTTGCAATGGTTTATTCAAAACTTATCAACACTTTAACCACCGGTTAGTGGTTTCGAAATGTTGTTAGTCGGCTGTTATCCTATTTTTGTCAAGATTTCTGTAAATTAATGAAGATATTATAATTACTACCTTTGGTTAGCTAACCGGCAATTTTTTAACTGATGGTTAACAGTATTTCTTCCAACTTACGAAATAAAATTCTGGTAGCGCAAGAAAACTTTGTCTTTTAATGAAGAAAAAGTCATAAATAAATATTTCAAAATATTTTGAGACCATCCATATTTTTGTAAGGTCACTTAAGGGTCATTCTAATTTTAGATAACAGTTGGACATTTATGCCCTCAATATTTATATGCGTAAAGCCTAAAGTGAATTTCTGAGCACATGTTGTAGGCTTAAGAAGACAGAATTCACGCCACATACTTACATATATACATATTTGCATAACTGTGTGTGTGTAAGTGTGGTGTGAGTTGATAAATTTTGCATTAAAACCAAAGCTGTCATCTGACATCCGTGACAACGCAATCGAACAAGACAATGCAAGCACACATACACATACACACTTGCCTACAAGAGCATTAAAAAATAACGGTACTGTTTGCATGTGACCATGTAGTTATGTATTTAAACAAGTCCATATGTTCGCGCGTATTGGAAACGGTAAATATGTTGACAGCTAGAAAAAAGGGAATTACGGATATGTCATCCCTTTCTCCCACATTTAAGTTGTCAGTTCACGCGTAGGCAACGAGTGGTATAGAGGGTGGCCACCAGAGTTAGTTGGAGCGCTAATAATATTGTCAGCTTATAAACCTGCCATCTACCGATTTATGTAACTCTAACTCCAACTCAACTAATCCAAGTCTTCAATGCGAACTGGAAAAACGTTTAAAAATCCAAATCCAAGAGATTTGAAGTTTGATATGGGTTTTGGGCTTGGAATTAGAATCGACACGGATTTATATATGTACATACATACATACTTATATCAAAGACTGTCATCAAAAGAAGAAATCACCAATTGCATACAGAAGGCCAAGCAAACTTCTGGCGCCCTCAATCACTTTGCGGCGTGGCAAAATAAAAATATTCAACTCCAATGTTAAGTGCACACCTCACACATACATACATATGTAAGCTGTAACAACTAAAATCTCCAAGTTTTCTCAAATCGGTGTCTTTGCACTATTTGGCACCTTTTGTGGCTCTTCATCGTCTCCAACACGGAGTTATGGTCATGCATAAACCAAACACTCCTATGGCCTGGAGTTCTCAAATGAAAATAGAGCTGATTTTTTCTCATTCTGAGACGATATAGTCTGGATCATCGCAAGGTTATCAACTGGAATCCACAACCAGCCGACGGAAAGGCCGACTCACTCTAGATTAGGTTAGGTTAGTTATGAGGTCGATCCTAAAAGGGTTCTCACTTGGAAAACTCCTATTAATTGGTCTTAGGACCCTCACTAATCGACAAAGCACCGAAATTCTCAAATGAAAATAGAGCTGATTTATTCTCGTTCTGGGACGATATCGTCTGGATCATCGCTAGGTTATCAACTGGAATTCACAGTCAGCCGACGGAAAGGCCGACTCACTCTAGATTAGGTTAGGTTAGTTATGAGGTCGATCCTAACAGGGTTCTCACTTGGAAAACTCCTATTAATTGGTCTTAGGACCCTCACTAATCGACAAAGCACCGAAATTCTCAAATGAAAATAGAGCTGATTTATTCTCGTTCTGGGACGATATCGTCTGGATCATCGCTAGGTTATCAACTGGAATTCACAGGCCGCACAGACCGACCCACTATAGAATAGGTTCGGTTAGGTTAGGTTACGAGGTCTATGCTAACAGGATTTCACTTGGACTGCTTAGAACACCGGCCTGTTGTTGTAATTAAAACTCCTATGAATTGATCGCGAGACCCTCCTTAATCGACAAAGCGCTTTGAGCCTGTCACAAATTTGTTGAGACAACTAATGTTAGTTTCGGCTTAGTCTCCTGGTAGGGTTGCCGAAATGTTTCAATCTTACTCTTGTAACGCTGACAATGAAGGAGAAAGTGGATGGGTGTTTCCACTTATGTACATATGTACATATGTTTAGAGCAAGTAATTCTGTAGATCTGCCGCGTTCAATTCTTGGCCAAAAGATGCTCACAGTTGCACGGGAACAGCTCATCGCTAAGCGCATGAGACGCAACAACTTCCGAAAGAATCGACTACTTACCCAACATTAATGTACATATGTATGTTTTAGAAAATTTTGAGCATAGTACTTTGTGTACCGCTCAAAGGCAGCATAAAGTTTGCACAACTAACACTCGTCTCTGGTGACAGTCAAAACTAACAGACTAACTAGGTAATTGAGAAGTAAAGTCCTCTCTCGACGAACTAAGACTAAACTCTATAAGTCACTCATCATCCCCGTTCTGCTATATGGTGCAGAGACATGGACGATGACAACATCTGATGAGTCGGCGTTACGAGTTTTCGAAAGAAAGGTTCTGCGGTTCTAATACTTTGCGCACTGGCAATGCCGAATACTGTAGACAATAGAAAGATAAGTTGTACGAGATATACTTGTACGACGACATTGACACAATTCAGCGAATGAAGAGACAGCGGCTACGCTGGCTAGGTAAAGTTGACCGGATGGATAAAAACACTCCAGCTCTGAGTAGTCGACGGGGCAAGCAGAGGAAGAGGAAGACATCCACTCTTTCCACTCCGTTGGAAAGACAGGTGTAATCTCCAATTGCCGCCAAACAGCGAAAAGGAAGAACGTCTGGCGCGCTGTGGTAAACTAGGCTATAATCGGTGTCTACGCCAATAAAGAAGAAGAACCCCCTTGTTGGATTATACTTGGTTTCCTGTCGTGCTCATTTTAATTCAGCTGAGCTTAGGATTGAGTTAAGGATTTTCATGAAACTTGCTCCTAAATTCTAGATTCAGCAGTGTCGGAAAATATCGCAGCTTTATAACGAAAATTTGAAGGAATATTTTTTGCCGGCTGAACTGCAGTTCCTAAAATATTATGTGTCACGCACATACATATATACAAACTAACCGTAATTTCCTTACTGCACTGCAGGGATGCATTGGCGCGTATTATTTGCATTTGTGTAAGCTCAAAGCGAAGAGGTGGGTCGTTCGACCTGCTACAGGGCGTTGTTTATATTGGCGCCCAAGCGAACTTAAATACGTACAAAATCGGCGTATGTGAGTATATAAGGCATAAACAAAGCAGGCTCGCAAAGCAAATACGTATATGTATGTAAATATTTATGTATGTACGACTACGCGGTATGTTTGTTTTTGATCCACGCGCCACTTTGGCTGCAGTGGGAGAGCTTTTGCGCGCCAATACGACCGAAACCGATTTTCATGAATCGAAAATTTGCGCCAAAGCTGCCAGCAAAATGCCTAAACAGCAGCAAATTGGAAATGTACCTACGAATACATATGTATGTATATATTACAAATGGATCGATATAAATATACATACATAAGTATTTACACGCAAATATTGCTTGCCTGCCTGCGGATGTGCCAAAATTCATACAATCGTGAATATACGTATATGTATATTGTATATGTATGTATATACACACACACAAGCTCACCAATAAGCGACGGCAGCGTCCTCGTTGCAATTGAGAAGTCGAAATTTCGTACGCGCCTAAAATCATCGATCGATAAATGGCAACTTTTTCGCTACTTTTGTTGTTTTTGTTCTATGTACCGCAATGCTGCCGACAGTATCATTCCATTAAATTACATTTGCGCACAACGAAAGGTTCTTGTGTCTGCAGCGCCCCCCCACACTCACTTTCTCCACGTGCTACGCACTGCGTCCGTCACCCGAACTTTTCGCTCGGTTCGAACTTTTTGGTTGATTTTTTTCTTCTGCAACATTATTTTGCTTTCAGCTTTCAAACTACACGAGTCTGTATACATATATGTACATGTGTGCGCATGTATTACTCCATTTATATTGGTTTTTGATGCGGCGCTAAAGCAAACTTACCATCAGCCCATCAGCCTGCCAGCCGCAGCAGCCACATCGCGTCCCAAGCTCCCAAACCAGAGGAACAATCAGTCGTCCATCCCTAGCAACGTCTGTGTTCCTATGTTTCCTATGGTGGTTGTTTTTGTACACTTTTGTTCACAGGAGCTTGCACAGGCTGTAGCAGCCACACCCCCGCCCACAGCTGCCGTTGGCAGACAAAGCGCGCGAAATTGGTATGAAGTAAGTTTTAACTCGGTTTGGACTGCCTCAATGTGAAGCGCTGTCCTAAATGTCGAATGTTTTTGGGGAGTCGTGGCTGTGCCTTGGTTGGCTTTTGGCGCTCAAATTGACAGAGTTGCCACAATATAGAATCTCTTTTATCTGGTGAATGGTTGGCTGACGTAAAAATATGCTATTGAATGGTTCTGATACTATTTTAAGAAGTCTCCTTGATTGAGGCAAGCTTCGGTTTATCTAGGAAATCCCATAACAATCAAAGGTGCTAAATCAACGTTAGGTTATAACCATATATGTATGTCTTACAAACAACTTATGGAAAAGTTCGGGAACAATTTTAAGAAGTCTTACCAACTGTGAAAACCTTCGGTTTGTCTAAAAAAATTATATCCATCAGAGGAACTAAGTCAGCATTAAGTTAAGAACATACATATATGTCTTATAAACTTGTTAAAAATAGTTTGGGGATCATTTTAAGATGTATTCTCAACTGCGAAAAGCTTCGGATTGCCTAGAAAAAAACCATATCCATCTGAGGTACGTGGTGAATGGCAGGTTAGGTCATTATTTGTCGTAAGAACTTGTTATAGAATAGTTCTGGTCCTATTTTAAGCAGTCTCCGCGACTGGGGCAAGCTTCGGATTGTCCAAAAGAGCCCTATCCATCTGAGGTACTTGGTGAACGGTAGGTTAGGACCATATTTATTTTATAAACATGTTATAGAATGATTCTGGTGCCATTTTAAGAAGTCTCCTCGATTGATACGGGCTTCGGATTATCTTGAAAAGCCCATTTCAATCTGAAAAATACAGCGAAAGAGATTTAAAATTTAAGAAACTCGACCGCAACAAAAGAAATCATGGTTTCATAGATCTAGGTAAGTAGGTAGCTAAGACTGCAGGTATTCGGGCTTATTGCGTCCTTTTGGTATATTATCGTAAGGCTATATTTTCATATTTGATGTCCTCAATGAAACTACTTACATATGTATCTCTGTTATGCTTTTCGTAGATAGACATGCAAGGTTTCGTATCTGATGGATTGCAAAATGTCGATGTTTGGTATATGATAAAGCAGGGCACTCACAGAGGAAATGAAGAACGGTTTCCTTGCTTCTTTCGAGTTTTCAGCTACGGCCCGTGCTATTGTGGCGCATTCCCATTTTTAACGCATGCGAATGGCCAGTGCCCCGATATGTTAGCTGTAAGTCTGTTTATACTTTTCCTGAAGGGTCCTTGGTTTTTGTTTTGTCATAGTTTGGCCATATCTGTTTCGTTATCCTGCATTTGGTTGTAAATCTGAAAATATTTTGTGCTGTTTGTTCAATTTGCCTATTGAGCTCACTCTTCATCGTTCCTGGCAGACACGGTATTGTCTCTGCCTCGGATTCGTCTAGATAGGCTCCTGACCTAGCCAACTCGTCAGTTTTTCGTTGCCGAAAATGTTTCTATGACCGGGAACTCAAGTCAAGTTGGCCTCCTTACGTTGGAGTTGATCTTTGGCGGCGATAAGGCTAGTAGTGTCGCCTGGCTGTTGCCTTCTGCATTCTCTTGCAGTTGTAGAATAGAACTTCACTGGCCTTTTATATGCCCAGTACTTCCGCTTGGAAGATGCTAGCTAAGTTAGTTAGACGGTTAAATAATGAGATGTCAAGCCGCAGTCCATTTTGGAGCCGTACATATAGAATAAGCTAGTATTGTTTTTCCCTTCTTAACCTCTTCTATATTCACGTCTAGAGGGTATTCTCACCTGAAAGTTCCCATTGAAGTCCAACTTTAGGAAGATACTGTCTGGTTTATTTATATTAGTTCCTTGCTGCTTCAGAATTTCGCTTTGTCCATAACTCTTCAAGTAAAAGTACCATATTCTTGACTTTGAGACTGAAGAGAGAGGCAAGATTTCATTTTCATAAACTTGTTGAGAATTGCTATATTTTTGATGGATGTGCGAATGCACTCGCAGCTCATTGCCAGAATAGATATTTTTTATTAGATTTCGTGACATTTGGCAACCCTATGCACTTCATCGATCCATTTTATCCGCTGCCTACGATAGCGAGCACATCAATAAATCATTATATAGTATATACATATGTACATATATACATTACATACTTGTATACTCGTATACACATCTCTATGTATCAGCATGTAAGGGCATAACAAAAAAGGCAAGCAACAGCAACAATAGAAACAACTAAGCTCGCAGGACATACATATGTACATATCGTGTACATACATATATACTCTGTATGTAAACAGCATAAAAGCTTTGCTCTCGTACAACTTTACGGTACAGCACAAGTGCGCCAAATGAATTTAGGATGTGAAAGCATTCGGGTGCAATGCCCTGCTTTACTGCAAGCATCCCTGTACCGCGCTGTGCAATCTCGACACTACTACCGACACGACCCCGCGCACCGGCAGCTTCGTTTCACGAAAGTGCCTGTGTTAACCTATTTTACCCTCGTCTTGTGTTTGCGCTTCCCAACGAATATTATTTCTCTTTTTCTCTCTCACAAAAACAATCACACTCGCTTTTCGTCTGCATACAATTTGTTAACGATTTTGAGTCGGAGAGAGCCGAGTGTCATCAAATAGGGCAAGAAGTGACCGCAGCAATGCCGAGACTTATCTTCAATGCACGGCACACTACAACAAACGGGATGCTGTGTGAAGCTGAGGGGCTGAGCTGTGAGTCGAGTGGAGTTGGCTGGCTTAGTATCGTGTAGAGAGACCCTCATTTAGACGTCTTTATTGCTATGATTTAGATATGTACACATCTTCTACTATGTGTAGATGCAAATACATATATTCGGCACAACGAAATTATGGGTGTGCCACAGCGCCACTCATATATACCTATGTATGTATACTACAACCGCTACCCGCCCACACTCCATACGGCCGCAAGTTGTACGCATCCTTGACTGGTGTAAACTGTACGTTCTTATCACTGGCCGCATTATCAGTGGCATACATGTACTCCAGAGACCACTGCGGCACTTGAGGAGGGTGGAACAGGCGGTCAGATATGTTCAGATATGTATGGTTCGTAGTAGCAGCGATAGCAGCATCCGAGACGAATAATGCGACCGAAAGGGATTAGGCCAATGCGACAAGTTCGCTTTGAATGTTTAGAAAGCCCACAACTGGTAGACATACATATGTAAGTATGCGTGCGTGTGAGAATCGAAACCTCAGGCTCAGCTTTTCAATGTAGATTGTGTGGAAGCTTCTGATAAAATATTCCTACAGGAGGCAACACTTGTCCGATTGTTCCGTAGTTGTGGCATGCGTTATTTCTACGGCAGCTTGAATGCTTTTGTTATGCTTCAAATAATAATAATAATAACAATGCGGTCTACTGGTTATTGTACTTAAGTAAATTTTCCATCGTCTCTTCTTTTATTCAATATTTGGTGGATCCACTAAGGTAGGCTATATAATTTCCACTTGTTGTTTCGCCTTACTTCGTTTACTGGCTACAACAAATTTAATATAATTCGTTTAGATTCAATTAAAGTTTGATCGGTGGGAGTTCCAGGATTCGAAGTTAAAGGTTCCTTAAAGAATGAAGTGAGTTCTTTTTCTCTAAAGAGTTTCTTAGAAGGCGAAACCTTTCAGTGATAAGTATTTTACGAGAATATTTGCTCAAACGAAGACACATTAAGTATATTTATTGCGTGGCAGAAGTTGGAAGACATCTTCTTCCCGTTCCAGAGAAGATGGGCATCTGCAAGCCCAGCATCTTCTTCCGGTTTCAATGCAACGCAGATCTAACGTCTTCGTTAAATATGTTATATTGCTTAAGTTTGATGTCTAAAAGAATCTATCTAGCACCAGTCAGTATTTGCTATTTCTTGCCTTTCCTAATAAAGAAAATACAAGTAATACGAGTAGGTATTCTTTAAAGGCGATCTTCTTGTAGACAAGGCTTGAAATGGTACTTTCCTTCAATCATTTTCCATTCGTTTCAGTTGGGAATTTTGTTAGTTCTTGGCTTTGAAACTGACCTGTTCTCTTCCGGTTTTTTTAACAGTCTCTGATGCTGATTGAAGAAACGACATCTAACTTATTTTCAACTATTTTCGAACTGCTACTGTAAAGAAAGGATTAGTTATGTTTTCAAGTTTGCTTCGTCTGATATTCGCCACTAGAACCTATCTTAAGATTGCAGAAGTGTAATTTCACTAGCTGGAGCTTAGGCTGCGACTATTCACCATAATTGTTTAATAAATCGTCGTCGAAAATATATTTGGTATGCCAGAGTCGATTCTGGATACAGTATCCAGAACGAAGCTGCGCAAGGATTACTCTTGATTCTCGCGGCAACTCAAGTTCGCCGTCTGCAATGGGTGGTGGTTTGATTCCAAGTACGCCATTCACTGAGAGGCAGTAGGTGAAGATGTTTATGGCTCCTCTGTGAATGGCGGTCAGTGCATGTCTGAAGTTTGTTGCCTGCGAACTCTGGTCGGCGTATTGTCTTATGTGGTAAGTGTAGTAAAGGAAAGACGTTTTGATGTTCCTAGGGGGCGGTTCCGCTTCAAGCAGGGAACTGAACGGTTCTTTTCTACAAAACTGCTTTAAGGGAAGCTCATTATGCTCCATAACCGCTACCATACGGGCCTCACTGTGTGGATATTCCATCAGTGACATCAATAGGCATCGCGTTATAGTATGGAGGGCAGTGTTCTGGCCCTCCTTCGTCTGTCACTGTATTCATGCGAACATATTGGAGCGGCGTAGTTAAGGACCGGCCGGCCGATTGCCTGGTATGTTTTCAAAAACGTTACTTTGTCCTTTCTGATCAGAATGATAGATATGCTACCTGTTTGAGATCAGCCGACTGCATGGGTGTTTCAAGATAAGCCGAAACCAGCAAAGGTTGCTTCAAAGCAAATGGTTGCCTGTTTGTTTGGAACTACTGGATATATCGCAACCATACCACCAGCATAACAATAAATTCTGAGTGGAACACAACTATTTGTTTGCCAGTAGTCTTTCAAGAAATTAGGTAAACCAACCGCCGAAGACGGATCGCTCATCACAACGACAATACGTGTTCTCATGTTTCGGTTGAAACAACCTCATTTTTAAGTACTCGAAACATCGAGTTCATGAGTCATGCTCTGTATAATACAGACTTGAAACCGAATCACTGCTTTTTATGCCCGCACGAAAGAAATACACTGAGAGCTCAACATTTTTCGACACCTGAAGAGGCGGTTGATGCGTTCAGAACCTATGTTTTGGGGATACCAGTGGCAAAAGTGCTTCCACAAATGGTTCAAAGCAATCTGAAAATGTATACCTAAACCTAAACTAGTGGAAATGACTGCCGAAGTACTGCGCGAATTCATCTTAATCGGCAGCCCGCACACTCACACACACACTGTCAGTTGTCTTAGCTTGCCTGAGAATACGCTCATACCTCAACAAGTGCTTTAATGTCTTAAGGTGAATTTTACGCGAACGTCTTGCGCGCTCTTCAGCTGCTCTAGAAAACGGAAGACAAGCAGAGGCGGCTTCATTTTGCGCTGATGCTGATGACTGCACTTTGCATCCGCAGTTTTTATTAAACACGCGCACCCGCCCTGCCGCCTTTACGGCTCTTACTCTCCCGTCTACACTCTCTCGTCGGCAAGTCGGTGTCTGTTGTAGCGATTAAGGATTTCCATTTCCATTTTCATTTGTAGACATCGTAACGATGGCTGTTCGCTGCATTTTTGTGATGATTGAAAAGTAATGAGCACCGTTAAGTGGCTTGATTTTCCTTTTGCTCTGCGTTGCTCTCGCAGCCTGCTGCCTTTACTGCTACTACTACTCGGTATTGTTGTTATTATTTGCTGTGCTTGTTGTTGTGCTCTTCATATTTTTCATATTTGATTGCGGAAATATTCGCATTCATAGTTCAGGATATTATATGCTGACCTCATCGCACGGCAGCACTTGTGTTCTTCTTTGCTCCACCCTGTCGTCTTTTACCTTACCCCACGACCCGCATCGAGTCTAATAATTGCGCTGAATACCACTTCAATACTCGCTTTGCATTGCATTTCAATGGGATTTATTGTGCAATATTTTTATTTTGTTTTTTTGGTGTGTGTGGTTAAATTAAAGAACTCTGTGCCGATTGAAGCGTGCCGCAATTAAATATGGAAATGCAATGAAAAGGGAGGGTGAAGAATTGAGTGCCTCTGATCGGTTAGTTGAATAAAAGTAATGATAGTTTCTGGTGATGTGTAATTAAAGCAGTATTGTGGCTTCTTTTAGCCATTCGTTTTGCACTACAAGTGATACTCAGACGCACTTATTTAATTCACGGGCTCGAAAGCGAAGCTGCTATGAGTGTGCTGGTATGAAGTATTCGTAGAAGTTCCTTAAACCGACTTGAAAAGTGCCAACAACTTAAGAAATCTGACACTTCAAACTGTATTCACTTCGTTAGCCTAGCAAAGAAGCTTGACTTGCAACTTCGATTTCGTTTTCCAGTAGGACAAATATGAACATGATACTCCCTGCATCTGGGAATCTTTGTAGGAATACCAGAGATTCGTACGATATTTGCACAATGACTCCGGTACTCTCTTTTATAATAATTTACGCACTCACTTCTTTCAAAAATCATTTGCTAAAAATAGATAAGCGGTCTGTTCAGTGTTTCCTATAATTTTTAGAAAGTTACCATTGCCTTGAATATCTGATAGAAAATTTGCCATCTTTCTCGGCAAATTGGTTTTCAAATATTCACATCGGTAAGCCAGTAAAGTAGCTTGATTAAAGTCGAACCACAGATTTGGTTTGGTACCGTATTGCTTTTTGGGTATATTTTACTGTTTTACATTATGTGATGTGTACGGAAAAGATGTGTTGACCGAACGCCAATGACAAAATTGGTTTGCAAAAGTTCGTTCCGGCAATTTCGATCCGTAATTCTGGAAAGACTTTTGAAGCCTATCTGGATAAAATAAAGTCGTTGACCGATGCAAATCTTCGAATAATAATTCGCGAGATTGCTAAAAGATTGAATTTGTCTAAAGCCACCGTTCACAAGTTCATGAAACATTTAGGATTACTTTCAAAGGCTTGACATATGGGTTTCTTAACGACTGTGAATTGCTTGGCTAACGTTAAAGAAGTAATCCATTATTCAAACGCATTGTTATTGGCGATTAAAAGCGGTTTGTTTACAAGAATATTAATCGCAAGAGATCATGGTCTAAAAAGAATGAACCAGCTCGTACGATTTCGAAGGTCAATAATCACCAAAAAAAGATTGTACGACAATACCTTCAAAGCAAGCTCCTAAGCCCTTCCTAGTCGAGAAACATAATTCTAAAATAGTACCTATTGTTTTCCTTGGATTTTGACCTTATGGGAAGCCAGACTACCAAGCCACTGGAGAAAAATACTCCTTACCGTTTAGGAAGAAAGTTCTTAAAGAAGAACTCCCTCTTCGGAGGCACGGGGTGAATTTATCACATTAATGGTCTTTATTTCACTGCACAAGAGTGCATTATTATTAATTCGAACTACAGAGCTGAATAGAGAAAGTGCAATCTCTCTTACCAACAGGTGCTACTTCGGACTGAGTAGGCAATTGAGAAGTAAAGTCCTCTTTCCACGAACAAACACCAAACTCCACAAGTTTCTCATCTTTCCCGTCCTGCTATATGGTGCAGAGTCATAGACTATGACAACATCTGATGAGTCGGGGTTAAGAGTTTTCGAGAGAAAGATTTTACGGAAAATTTATGGTCCTTTGCGCATTGACAATGGCGAGTACTGCAGTCGACGGAGCGGTGGGCTGAACGAGATATACGGCATCTTGGACATAGTTCAGGGAATTAAGACAAATCGGCTGCGCTGGCTAGGTCATATTGTCCGGATGAAAGAGAACACTTCAGCGTTGAAGATTTTCGATTTAGTACCCGCCGTTGGAAGCAGAGGTAGAGGAAGACATTCACTCCGTTGGATAGATCAGGTGGAGAAGGAACTGGCTGCAATTGAAATCTTGCATTAGCGCCAAATAGAGAAAAGAAGAAAAAATTGGCGGGCTGTTGTAAACTCGACTATAAACACGTAAGCGATGTCTACGAATGAAAAAGATTGCATAGTAGAACCACCAAATGATATGCCATCTACACCAAAGCACTGGATAAACATGTTTTAGGTGGCGAACTTCTGATGGACGAAAAATCTTTCTTTTTAGAATTCAGACGGTATTGCTTTGCTTGCTCATAGAACGACTACATTTGCATTGCAGCTGCCTTAAAGAAGATCTTCAATCATCCCTGCGTAGCTAAATACCGACTTTAAGCGTCAGAGACCTTCGTATAAATCTTGTTAGCCCAATTTGCATACGAAAGTCCACTTCTGAAAGAGTTTTAAAGCATCTTTTAAGGACATTTTTAATATGAAGTTGCTACTCGAGTGTGTACCTACTCAAGTTCTCACAAAAAAATAATCAAAAAAAAACGAAGAAACGTAGAAAATTGCAGCTAAACTTTTATTTCCACTACGACGAGCTGACTACATATGTAAATTTTTATATGTATTTGTTGTACTTGTAGAATCTGGCTCCTACTATTATGTACAGCGGTACTTCCAGTGCCGGTAAGAATCCTTCCAGTGCTGCGAATGCAAATGAATGAGTAAGTTTCCACGAAAGGCTTAGTTACTACGAACTACACGCCGACATATGTACAAACAATATTTTTATGTGACTACAAAAGCACTCACACCCCCCAGCACCTACTGGGCGCCTAGGTATTCTCAGCAAAACGTTTACGTTTAAGTCACTTCTTGGCGGGCTGCACTTAGTTCGGCATTCATTCATGCAATATTTTAGCGCCAACCCCCAACCGCTGAAACGGCAGTGCGAACGCTCGTGAGCGCTTAATGCAACGAAGTGTTTTTACGATGCCTCAATACAATGCAAGCTACAAGTACAACATTTATCCATAGCCGTGTATGAGTTCTCGCTACGAGCGCTGCCAAGCTTTGGCGCCAGCACCGAGTTGACTTTTCTCGCGCCATTCTACGAGTTGCCTCACACTTGCACAAGCGCTGTGCGCGCCACGAACGAAGAAGAAGTAGTGTCCTTTCGTGCTTCTGGCGCCTCAGCAGTACGCTTTATAACAAGAGGCAGAGTTGCTTCGGTGGCGCTTATGTACATATGTTTGTATATAAGACGAGAAGAAAAAACTCGAAAGTTCCTGCAGATCGTTGTAATTTGGGTTGGGCAGCCAGCGGCCACGGAAGAATGAAAATACGCTGCGCCAACTGAGTCGTAGTATGATGATGATGTTGATAATGACGTTTATTATGCTGCAATGATGATGCTTAGCCTTCAACCTGCACTAAAAGTGATGCGAATAGAGTTAAGGATGTGCTTTGCATATCAAAAGTAAGAGTTAAGAAAGAAAACTCACTTTTTGTGCGTCTATTTTTTCAGCTTTTCACCCTCTCGCCCCGCGAAACTGCAGTCCGCTGTTGATATGCGTTCTACTAACATGTTGGGCTTCTAAGCGTTTGAGGTAGGGTTGAATGCGCAAAGCAAATATATGCAAAGCGTTTACTTTTTTTATTATTTTTTGTTTTTGGTCCGCTTCTTTGAGTGTCTAACAAAGCATGTTTGTTCAGTGTTTGGTTGTAGGATCTTTGAAGTTTCGCCTTTAATGATGTTAGCACATCGGCTAACAATCTTATGGAGTAGGGTGTGTAAGCACGCTGAAATGATCTCATTTGAAATGCATAAGCGTCTTATGAAAGCAAAACTTTAAACTTGAAACTTCTTTGAAAGATTAATTTGGTTTTACTAATGTGCTTGCTTAGTTGTAGAGTGAAGTTCGTGCTTTCGCGTGTTTTTCGTACTAAACCCTTTTCTTTAAGATTCTGCAAGAAATTTGTACGATAAAGTGCAGTGTTTGTATTAAAATTAGGGGAAGCATGTAGTAGTTGCCAGATAAATCCCTTAAATTGATTATCAAAGTAATAATTAGCCATCACAGCCTTCAAAAAGTCTTAGTTATTTAAGTTTCGTACTATTCGCAATACCATCACCCATCTTGAGAGCCCGCATTCATTACTAGATAATATTCAACCGAATAGACCACCGTTTCATCCAGAAAAAATAACGATTTGGTGTGAATTGTAGACCGTTGGAATCATCGATTTCCTTAAGGCTTAAAATACTCATAATACTTGGGTGATTAGAGATCAAAATATTTCGACACTTTTATAATACGTCAAATCCTAGTAAAGACTCTCGAACCTCTCAAACCAGTTTTCGACAGTACTGACAGGAGGGAGCTGCCTTGAGAAACTCATACGCTTATTAAGATTGACGTTGAGCATATTCATCAGTTTCGTCAAAATCGGGAAGTTCCTCTTAGCGCCATTCGATACCAGACGAGAATTAAGACTACTTCAATATTTTGCTGGGAAAAATACGCGCCTGAACTGCTGAAAAGTTGCTACTGGGATTGCAGAACTGTCAGCCTTTTCCAGCCTAGAAAAAGAAGCGAAGCTGATTAAGGAACGAGGAAAGTACTCAAATGACTTTTTCTTCCTCGGTACCAGAATAAATTCAATCAAAAATCTAGGCCTGAAGGACAAGGGCGAAATATGCTTTTTTGGGTGGCGACACACACCCGCAGAATGGGGCTGACTGATCGAGAAGACTGCAGGAAATGTCTAGAGGGAGACACCAGGGATACAATAGCGCATTGATTGTGCACTTGTCCCGCATTGGCAAGACAACCCTGTAAGCAAATGGTGTCCCCACGGCATGATACACAGGAAGACGTATAAATAGCGAAGCCACAGAGTCTGCGCGTCAAGCGCAGGCATCCTAAAGATTGACTACTCCTCTGGACCGAGTAACTAAACTCCATCTGGTATCGCAAAGGACCAAAGTTGGTCTATGCGTGACTTATTGGCCTACCAGATTAACCTAACCCATCCTTTGGAATCGGTAGGCAATTGAGAAGCTGACCCCTCTCGACGAACAAAAACTACGTTCTATAAATCTCTCAATTATTTTTGTCATAGTGTATGTCGCAGAAAAGATGAGCAAGCACTTGGAGCATTTGAGAAAACTGTTCACCCTAAGATCTTTTAAGCCCTCCGCTTGAGCGATGAATGTCGAAGAAGATGTTACCACAAACGGTACGACCTCTACGGCGACATGAATATATTTAAGCACATAAAAAGTCAATAAATCTGCTAGTCGAACACAGGAAACATGATGCTTCAACGAAAAGTACCTTCGATTCGAGACCCATGGGTGGACAATAGAAAAAAGGGCGCCCACGTATCCCATGGAAGAACCATGTGCATTGGGAGATGAGCCGCACAACTGACATGACCTCGCACATAGAATAGAGAGAACTGTCGAACTTTTGTCCGCTAGGTCCAGAGCGAACCACGCTTGTAGTGCCAAAGAAGAAGAAGAAGAATAAATAAAATGTTTAGTCAATACTGACTATGAGGAGTCGAAAAAAATTGGTTACTCACCATCTTTTGTAGAAAGGCACTACTCTCTGCCTTCAGTCCTCCATCTTCTCATCATCTCTTGTAAAAAGGACTAGCTACTAAATTGATAATCTTTCATTTTTGGAATGCGAAGGCAATTTCTGCTATAATTTTATTGCACACGTGGATTTGAGACTTTTTGAGACACACGTACTGAGCTAATGTCCCGATGGCGCCATTACTGATATTACCTGTTTCTAATTTTCAATGAAAGCTTACATATGATATACATACATATGTATACACATACATATATATGTATATGTGGATATGTATGTACATATGCTTAACAAACTTGTAAATAAAATAAATTCGAATTAGAATTCGTGACTTGAACCGACAGTGATTTATTAGTTGCCCAAAAATGTTGTATCAACAGTCTGTAAGCACTCTCTCTCGCTTTTGGGCCAACTAAATCACTCGTATCCACTGTATGTACATAATTACATATGTATATACATACATATATGTACAATGTACATGCAAGTGTCTCGCTCATTGCCAATTCCCGCCAAATTTAAATTGGTTCCATTGAACCCCTGTTTACGGTTATGCCGCAGACATCGTCGCCAGACAGACAACACTGTCGGCATGTTGCGGGCACGAGGGATGTCTTTGGAGTACAGCATGTTGGACGCGGCGCTTGTCTTGTTGCCTTGTTGCGTCTGGCAATGTCCGCATTGGAACTCAGACGGAATTTTTAGCATTTTTGATTTCGCTTTCGTTTTTTTCACGACGTCTTTTGTTGTTGTACTGACTTTTAGTAATGTGCAGTCAGTTTGCCTCAGCGCCCGCTGTTGGTTTGTCTAATATTGCAAAGCGTCTGATACGATCATGCATTGATTCTCATTGATCGTGTGCGGAATGACTGCGCTAACGTGATAGACAGACGTGTGTAGTGCAAAACGCGACAGTTTATTTTTACAAATGCAATAAAAAGTATCGGAGACGATGTCAATATCTCTGTGAAGACTCACATGCACACACTTGTGAATACAACGCTTTATAAGCTTCGAGGAGAAATTGCATTGGAATTGAGTCGGCAGACGATTGACGTCGACAAAGTGTCGGGGCGTGTAGGTCAACGTCGCAAACAAGCGGCCGTCGGACAGATCTATCGATAATGTGACGCACAGTGGTTCAGTTGGCTTCAATATCCAACTGTAGTCATGCCGTAGTTTACTATGGTAGTGCCTTTATTTCTATGTTTCTGAATTTCAGATCAATCAAAAGCTCAATAGCTTTTTCTGGTGACTACTAGCAGCTTATGAGAGCTCCAATAGAAATGAGATACAATATATAAACACTTGTATGTGATCTTAGATTCGAAGCCCCCTTTGAAGCAGAAATGTCGTTTTTCGTTGGTCGTTTAAGTACACGATGCCAGACTTAGTCTCTATTTCTGGTGTCAAATTCCACGATCACCTTTCTCTTGACTCTGTCCTTCCTTTTTCATACCATATATTTAGTCTAGTCCGTTGGCTTACAAAATTGGAATCTCTTTTTACAAGATTAAACTAAAGAATATAGCTGTCGCTTATTCACCTTAGTCCCACAGTGCGACCGTAAAGTAATGAAGATGAGTTAAGTTCACACAAAATTTAAAAATTACCGGGCAAACATAGCGCCAGACAACATACATCCTGTTTACTTATGTACTTAACAATAGCGAAAAGATATTTGCCGATTCTCGGAGAATGAATTTAAATATGTATGTATGTACATACATATGTACATAAATGGGTAAAATCCAAATCCATACGTTTATTTTTGGAGACAATGTGCCTAAATTTAAATAGACAACAGATAAATAAGTGGACTTTTTCCACAGTAGCCTTATTTCTACTGTCTACTATGATTGAAGAAAAGATCAATACTAAAGTGGATACTGAGCGCTATGTTTCTCATCTTGCTCTCAAAAAAATAAGAATTATCTGATCTGATTATGCGAAGTACTGAGTTTCTGCATTAATGTAGTGTTAGTTTACATACCAGATTATTTGAATCTTCTTCTTCTTCTTTATTGGCGTAGTTCTTTTTCACTGTTTGGTGCCAATTGTAGATTCCATGGGTAGCCAAGTCCTTCTCCACCTGGTTTTCTTCAACGGAGTGGATGTCTTCCTCTGCTTCTCCTGGCTGGTACGTAGGTTGCTATATATGTATGTATATTTCTGGCCTAATAATGTAAATAGGCATATTTATCAACGAAAATGGTTTTTTTTTTTTTGTTTTTTCTTTTTTTGTCGATTGCTGATTTGTTTCGGGCTCATACGCATAGGTCCATGATTCGTCACCTGTGACGATCTTATAAACGTCTTTTGAAGCACCGCGATCGTATTTTTTCAGCATTTCTTTACACCAATCCACACGAGCCTTTTTTTGAGCGATAGTCAAATTGTGCGGGATCCAACGAGAACAAACCTTTTTTACGGCCAGGTGTTCATGCAATATTGAATGTATGCTGGTGGGAGAAATGTATAGGCATGCCTCTATCTGAAGGTACTTATGTTACATGACGGTCTTGCATTATCAGTTCACTTACGGCATCGATGTTTTCTGGCACAACGGCTGTTTTTGGACGACCTTCACGGAATTCGTCTTTGAGCGAGCGTCGGCCACGATTGAATTCGTTGTACCAGTTTTCCACAGTGCTATAGGATGGTGCTTCATAGCCATACAAAAGTTTTAGTTCATCGATGCACTCCTGTCGTGATAATCCACGTCGAAAGCTGTGAAAAATGATCGCACGAAAATGTTCACGAGTTAATTCCATTTTTTGGCCGAGATGAATTTTTTAATTCCCTGTAAATAAAACAATTCACGATTAAATGACAAAACGTTCTGAGTGATGTTATGCTAAAAAATGTCGAACTTTCCAATGGAAATGTCAGATTGCACCTGGCAACACTTAGTGTTGCCCTAGGCCAGAATATATATAACAGCCCTCGTACTGCATCGAATTCTCTCGGAGCTAGAGTATTCTCTTCCATCCGGACAACTTGACATATTTTGCTGAACGGGGATGATAAGTGATTTGTAGAATTTGGTCCTTGGTCTGTTGGCAAGAGTTTTTCTACAAGGCTGACGTTGTTGTCGGTGTAAATTCTGGTTCTAGCATAGACGAAATTATATCCGACTTCGAAGCTATGACGTGCGAGCCAAGTCCCGAATGCGACGACTGTTTGTTTGATGACAGGAGATATTTCGTTTTGTTCTCATTCACAACCAGACCCATTTGCTTTCGCTTCTTTGTCCAACCTCGATAAAACAGAACTAACGGTGCGGTTGTTATGGACAATGATATCGAGGTCTGAAGCGTACGCCGGAAGCTATACATTCTTATAAAAGATTGTACCTTGGAGGATGAAGCCATGTGTAGAAGTTCACGCAAGTGAGGAAAGTTCTCTGAGCGTCATTCACTTGGCAGTGGCCACAAACGACTCTTTTACATATGGCTCTACTTTCTAGGTGCCGAATCATCCCTCTTCACGGTTGTGCGCTGAGCTAGAAAGCCGCGACGTAAAAAAACACCTCCAATGAAAAAATCAAAACAGCCTCGGATGAGAGACCTTCTTTTGATTACTTGAACCATGTGGTTAAATTTTAGATTCATAATTGTTTTAGTGAATGGTTTTCAGTGGAGTATCTACTGAAAATCCAAGCGTTGCTCTCCACTCGCGAGCTGGGGCACAGAATTCCATGTATCTCGGAGAACCGTTGCTCTTATTATTTTAATTTTTGGGTTTAATTATAAATAGCGTTCTTCCTCATCCTAATGCTATCGAATAATATAACTTGGCGAGAAAGGTTCAGGAGCGAGCTTACTTCCTATCAAAGCAGTAAAAGTATACGAGAAAGTTGTGATTTTGACATACAAGTAAGTCTCCGATTTTATTTTTTCAAATGGCAAATTTAACGTAGAATAATGCTCTCAGCAATCTCTCGAGTCTTCCAGTATGCGGAGAGTTGTAAAACCTTCTCTCTAACCTCGTTGCATGGCGAAACTATAGAGAGTAAACCAGAGCTAAGTCCATCAGTAATAAATAGTACCATAAACTCTAAACAATAAGATTAATCTAGCCTCAGGCTGCTGAGTCATAAAACTTTGACTTCCTCAGAATTCAATTTCTGAAATGAATTTACTTGCGTTCACTGACCTTACAAAAGCGCAATGTGGTTAGGTTTTTCGCTGAAAAGTGCCTCATACCGATAAACATATGTATGTATATTTAAGTTCTTTAATGCATATGGCTAAATTAATTCGAAGAAATTTCTTGTCTTTCAATATTATTTGTTGCTTGTGGAGCAGAAGACATCAATAAAACTGCAAGCGAAGCAGAAATATGGCAGAACCATCAGAGCCATTAATAAACATCGTAAAATATACAGCCAAATATACTTACATCGGTTAGGTTTATAACTTCTTGATTTTTACTTTTTGTGCTTCCGGTTTGGTTGTCATTTTTTTCCAAATTAGAAGCGATATTATTTATAAACTAATTTAAAAAATCATCAGATTTCGGTAAAATAAGTTAGAATAATATTGACGCTATTTTTCAAAATGTTTAATTACAGTTATATACCTTTTCGCGAATAAAAGTGAATACTTAAAATCTCTATATCAATATTGATTTTTAATCAAAGATTTTGACTTTTTTCACTGGTTTTGAGATTCGGAAGTACCCGGTCTAATAACAAAGAATCCGACTGTTTGTCTGTCCGTCCGTGTTCGCTGTAACAGTAAAAATTACGTAATCTTTATGAAATTTATACATGAAAGTAAGGCGAAGTTCATAAATGGGCGTAATCGAACCACTGCCACGCCCACAAAACGACATTAACCGAAAACGTGTAAAGTGCCATAACCAAGGACTAAACTAAAAAACTCTAATTCGTTTTGTGTGCGAAAAAATTTCACAAAATGGGCGTGGCCCCGCCCTCTATTAAGTTTAATGTAGATAGTATATCTCTTAAACCACTAAAGCTACAACAACCAATCTCGCCTAACATAAATATTATAAAACTCCTACCGACAGTGTAAAACTGGATGAAATCGGATGATCCCCCGGCTTACTCCCCATATAACGGTACTGGTACTCCCTATATAAATGTAATGTTAAAGAAAACTAAAAGCACGATAAATCAATAAATAAATATGTCAGAAACATTAAATTTTACCCCCTAGATGGTATGGAGCTGGGGTCAAAATTGAACAATAGGCGTGGTAACGGGTAATAAGGTTACCATTTATAAAAAATAGTCTGAGCAAAATGTTTAAGTGGGTTTAAAAAATGTGAAAATAAATATACATATATTATTTGGAATATATTTTTGAACATTTTCGGTAATAAATTCGAATATGGTGGCCACGCTAAAAAAAATATTTTATTTATTATTTATTTAATAAATTATTATTTTGAGCAAAATCCTCATATGCTTGGAAAAATATATTTGAAAAAAATATACATACATACATATAATAACTGGCAGAATTTTTCAAGAAATAAATTCGAACACAGTGTTACCACATTCAAAGAAATTGCCTTCTATATTCTGCATATATTTGAAATGTGTTATTGAAATATATTTGAAAAAAAAAATGTGTTTGCGGTTAAATTTGTTTAAGATATAAATTCGAACAGCGTTGCCACCTACGAAAAAATATCAAGACATTTTGAACAAGTCTTTGCAGTGCGTTAGAGCAGAATATTAAAAAAAATATTTTAATATACACGATTTTCAATTTTTCAAAGTAATAAATTCGAAGAGGGTTGCCACCTACAAGAAAACATTTTACTTAGAGCAAAATTTTTAAGTGGGTTTGACGGGACTGTGATGTGCGTTGAAGCACTATAATAGAAAAAATGTAATAAGAAATAAATTCCAAAAGAGTTGCCACCTACCAAAAAACAATTAGAATATTTGGTGCAATACTTTCTTAAAGCAATATAATAGAAAAAAATATTTGAAGTGCGTTAATGGAATATATTTTGAAAAAATCTATTTGCGATTGAAAATGTTCGGTAATAAAATCGAATAGGGTTGCCATCTACAAGAAAATATATTACTTGAAGCAAACTTTTCAAGTGGGTGAGACTGGACCATGAACTGCGTTAGAGCATTATAATAGAAAAAATTTAATAAAAAATAAATTCGAATAGAGTTGCCACCTACAAAAATAAAAAAATTAGAGTATTTTGAGCAATACTTTCTATAAAAAATATGCGCAGAGTTTTCTTTGAGAATTTCTAGCAGTAAGGTAACCCTACTATCTAATCCCTCACTATTTAATGAAGTTACTAAATGAAATTTCGCCTTTAATATTTTTTTGACAATAGCGTTGGAAGCTTGTAGTCATCCATATGCAATACCATACAAATCGACCCCTCTTAATATACGAAAATATCTCTTTGTCTATATTTATAAGCAAACACATTCATATGTACAGTGTGAGTATATGTACATATGTATATGCATGTGTATCTGTGAGCCTGTGTTTGTGCATTCGCAAGCTAAGAACTTTCGCTTTATTGTCCTTGATAATTTAACAAGAAATTCGAAGATTTCATTGAACCCAAACGCGGGTCGCCACTGACAAAACAACAGCAACAGCTAATGCAACAATAAAAAAACAACAATAAAAGAAACAACTCACTTTCCATATTAAATGCGCCGAAAAATCATAACATTCTGTTTATTGCTCATATAATCAGGCACACACACACACACACATATAAACGCATGTGCACATATGCACATCGGTTTGTTTGCATGTTTGTGTGGGTGAGTGTGTGCAACTTTATGCTCTGTTGTGACCAGCAATAACATCATTAGCAAGCTAATCGTAACCATCAGCGTCAACAACAATAATAAAATACATATGCAAAATGAAAAATAATATAAGCAACAACAACAACAACAACAATAATAACGAATTCTGCTTTTGCCGGTAGATTGGCAACAACAAGAATTAAATATAATATGCGACGGTGAATGATCGTCTATTGGAGAGCGGATGAGATGAAAGAAATTTACATACGAACATACATACATACATATATACCCACATATACATATGTATATGTAGTTATGTATGCGCTTATATGCATACAATCGAACACACAGCTGCAGCTGGACAAACGACTGCGCTGCTGCGTCTAATCGTACATACAATCAGCAGCTCCTCCGTCCGCCCGTTTGCCACTCAGTCAGTTAGTCGGCGATTGGCTGTGGCGCATGAGAAAAAAGTGGCTTGACGTTGCATATTTCATTTAATATTTGTTTATTTGTTGATTTGCTTAGAAATGTCATTGACCGACTGTTGATTTATTTCGAAATTAATAATATAATATTTTTTCTTTGCAAATAATTCGTTGCACTGCCGCTGTGGTGGGGGATCGTGTGAGCATGTGTGTGGTTTTTCGAAGAAATTTTATAAATTCACATACAATCATACTAATATGAAAATAATTTATTTTTAATTCTATTGTAACTTGAGTTTTTGACTAATAATAGCTGGGTTTGGTCGTAGAAGGGACGAACTAGTGGCTAGAAGGGTGAAGTGGTTACAAGACTTCAAGTGCTCCACCTACATACTATATACATTTGTATAGACATATGTATGTTATGTTTATGTTATTTTACTATTATTATTATTTTATTTGAGATACCATGTGCGAAGTTCAAGAGGATCGACTTTGTGTAAGGCGTCAAGCTCATTGCCTAAAACCGCTGCTTTGACCGGGAAATTAGTGTAGGTATCTGCGATTTGTTTTTGTCGAGATGAAGCGAGCGGTAGCAGCTGCGATCACGATAATGAATTGACGTTCGCCAACGATTGCGTCCATAGGAATGGGTAGTGTCGTGAGGGTGTTATTGTGCAGAGTGCTAAAAGGCTCCGACAAACAGGAATGATAAAGTTCCTTAAGCGCGTGAAGTGAAATCCTGTTGAGCACCATGTAATTCGGGGAATGCATATTATGATAATATCAAGATCGACATCTCCTAAACGGTTAGTTATAACCTGACATCCTATGTTAGTATGCCTACGGTCGATGTCGCCATCGATAAGCGGAAATTGCACAGCGTTGTGCAGTATACAAGTTGGAATGCCATCAGTCGACGATAAAACCGATGCAATTTAGAAGATCTAGATCGAAACTCCCTTGCCTTTTATGACTCGGCTAGTTCCGCTCGTTCGCAGATTGCGCCCCTCGCGTCGGTTGGGCGGGAGGAGGGTAATCGTTGGGTATTATTAAAAATGACAGCAATCAGTGCACGAATTGGACTTGACTGATGTCATGTTCCGACGTAAGGCTGTCTCAGACTAGGAACGGACCGTGCGAGGAATCAGGTGATGCATTAAAGTGTTCGCAGCAGCATTGGAGTAAAATAAGGGTAAGGACGGATCTGATCATACCTCGTTGAGCTCCTTGAAAACGTAAAAGTTTCGTGTTGTTCACTCGACTGGAGTAGCGGCTAGCGTCGCAACTTTCTTGGCATAACTTGTGGTCCACTCCTGTGTGTAGCTTGATTGATAATGATTTCTAAAATTAAAACAATTGGTTCACTTCCTTACTCTTTTGATCCAATTTTTATACCCTGAACAAGGTATATTAAGTTTTCGACGCAGTTTGTCATGCCAAGCAGGAAAAGTGAAAGCCCCTATCAAATAGTATATATATGTATGTACAAACATATGTATAAATAAATGAACAACGTGTCGAGCTGCTTCGTTTTTAGCTATGTCCGTCTGTCTGTCCATGCGTCCGTCTGTCCGTCCATGCGTCCCTCTGTCTGTATTTATGCGATCTAGTCCCTCAGTTTTTGAGATATCGATGTGAAATTTTGCACATTTACTTTTCTCTATGTAGCTGCTCATTTGCCGGAACCACCGATATGGGCTCACCAAAGCATATACTTAGCTATGATGCAAACTGAAAAAGAGTGTACACGAAGACCGTGGAAAGTCGATTTGGCACTGTTCGCAGCAACTAAGACTGACGTATGAAAAGACTTGGCGCATTTTACCTCAAAATCTTAAATTAAAAGCGTACAAAAAACAGCTTGTGCAAGACCTAAAGCCGCTCAACCTTCCCAAGAGACATCGCTCTATGGGCTCTTGAAAAGTTTCAAGAAGATCTGACTTACTCGAGGCACATTTTTATGGTCATTTCTGGCTCGATGGGTGTGTAGACAAGCAAAATTGTCATGTTTGGGACGAAGAGCAACCTGAAGAGACTCAATAGCTGCCATTTCTCGGCGACATTTGGTTTCAACAAGATGACGTCACTTCCCACACATCGCAACAGTCAATGGATTTATTGCGAGAACACTTCGGTGGGCAGATTATTTCACGATTTGGGGCGGTCGATTAGCCACCAAGATCGTGTTATATCACACCATTAGCCTTTTTCATGTGGGGATATGTTAGGTCTAAAGTCTATGCGGACAACCCCGATTCAGTTCATGCCTTGGAGTAAAACATCGCATGTGTCATTTGCCAGTTACCAGTCGAAATGCTCGAACGAGTCATCGAAAAATGGACTCAATGGATGGACTATCTGATACGTAGCCGCGACCAACATAATTTTGAAAAGATAAGTGCCAAATAATGTTCTTTTGAATGTTAGTAAACATTCCCCATAAAAATTGAAGTGTTTCGTGTCTTTTTTCTTTAAAAAAGTAGGAAACTTTGAAATGCATCACCTTTTTAGCTGTCCTTGTATGGAAAACTATTTCATTAGTTGAGGTATCTTCAAGTCGGTATGGATTATTGTTCAAGACAACGCTAATATACATATGTGAAGAAGTTTGTCAGATCAGACCGTTATATCATATAACTGTCATACAAATTGGACCATAAAAATCAGGGCCTGTATGGAAATTTCGATATTTGTGGAGGGTAATCTATGATAATATCTTACATATAGCCTCGTGGTGTACGGGTACACACATGCCCACGTATTTCTGTGCGAAGTAGTTCCTCAACTAATAAAGTCTGACTTATGTATGTATGTACATCTGTACGAACGGTATATATTTACATACTCGCTTGTAAAACACTTGTAAGCGCATGTAAACATTTATTAGTTAGTGTGCAATAAAATATTATGGGCTTAAACAAATCAACATGTTGGGCTGTCCGAGAAGTGGGGCTCACAAATAAATGCCGTTTTATTTCAATAGAAAAACATTTATCAATTTCTTTTCGGCAAACAATGAATGAAACACCCGAATGCATGCAACGGAATATAAGTACTTACATACGTATATATGTATATATGTATATATATATACATCTATATATATATATATGTTTGTTTGCGTATTTCTATGGGGCATTTGGTATGCAATCGCACGCCTCACGGCAGTAAGTCAGCGAAGAGCACTAAAGTAAAGTCGAAATATTGCATTAATCACCGATAGTTATTCAATGGGCAGTTGCGGCCGAATAAACAAAGTTTTTATCAACACGCACACATACATAAACACACACATATGCAAACCTATGTGCCTAATAAATACCATTTTTTCGACAGCTTTGCCAGCGGACTCATTACACGTTTTGCTCGCTGGTTACCCAAAAAAATGCTCACGCACACATTTATGAATATTTATGTGCGTTTGGCTGTATGCACATAAGTATGTATATACATATGTATATGTATGTATATGCTTCCGCTTGTGCATACAAATCATAAATTCATTCATAAAATCATTGAATAAATTTCGAAAGCTTTTGTTGCCGAAGATCGATTAGCCTGTGGTGACATGGCACGTGCACGCCAACAATAATAACAACATACATATGTATATACACATATTTATTTCTAACTTTCATCGAATTTTGTTCTGCTGTTTCGTTTTTTGTTTGTTTTTTTCTTTTCTGCCTGTTAGAAACTGGTTGCCAATGCTTGACCGGAGCATATTCTCCGGCAGTGTGGAGGTAATGCGGCACAAAACAAGTTTTAGAATAAAAAGTGTCATATATTATTGATTTATAGATGTTTATGTGTTACTGTTACAGTCGAATTGTAATGTAGAAGTAGTTCTGACCCTTGAAAAATGCTCTAAACCTCTTTGAGGTACATGGCTGGCTTCTTGGCTAGAAGCTTGTTAGAAAAGCTCATAGATAAACGAAGAATATGGATTTTGGTTAATAATTTAATTCTCGGCTTGATACTTAAGGTTCCATGGACCAGTCGCGGTAGAATGTTGTTCTACATCGTTTACTAACCAGTAGGCTTGAGCTTTCGAGCTATTTCACCCTATATTTTTAATCATACATTATTAGCAGGTGAAATTTGTAAAATTTCCGTACCCCCTTTGCATATCTACTTATGTATGTACATTCGGCCAACATTCGTGCAAGCTCTACCTTACTGATATTAAATATTAATAATAATTCTAATATTAAAAAAACTACATACAAATTTTGGTTATCTTCTCAAAATGAAGTCGCCGATGATATTGATATCATTGACCTCAACATCCGCGACGCTAGTTCTGCTTTCTCCAGACTGGGTAAGGCAGCGAAGCAAATGGATCTGGTGGTGAACGAGGGCAAGACGAAATATCTCGTATCATCAAAGTCATCGCACTCGCGATTAGGCTCACACGTCACTGTTGACCGTCATAAATTTGAAATCGTAGATAATTTCTACTTTGGAACCAGCATAAACATCAACAACAATATCAGCCTTGAAATCCAACACAGAATCACTCTTGCCAACAGATACTTCTTAGGACTGAGTAGGCAATTGAAAGGTAAAGTCCTCTCTCGACGAACAAAGTCCAAACTTTTCAAGTTCCTCATCTTTCCCTTCCTGCAATATTGTGCGGACGCATAGACAATGACAACATCTGGTGAGTCGGCGTTAAGAGTTTTCGAGAGAAAGGATTAGGGGAAGATTTAGAGCCCTTTGCGCATTGACAATGGCGAGTACCGCAGTCGATGGTACGATGAGCTGTACGAAATATACGATGACAATGAGATAGTTCTGTGAATTAAGAGACAGCGGTTGCCCTGGCTAGGTCATGTCGTCCGGATAGAAGCTGAGGAAGTAGAATACCTCCACTCCATTGGTGATATTTGGCGGAGAAGAAATGACTGGCGCGCTGTTGTCAACTCGATAAGCGGTGTTTACGCCAGTAAAGAAGAAGGAGTCTTTAACCTCCGTAGCATGTAACCGAAATTTTTGATAACTGGTGGAAGCCAAATACAATATATGGTAACCATATAAGTAATCCTCTAAACCTCTTTGAGGTACAAGGCTGACTTCTTGGCTAGAAGCTTGTTAGAAAAGCTCATGGAAAAACGATTGAAGACGATGAAATGACTTTTTTACATTTAATTAAGGATGAAGGATCTGTCTGAATCTGTATCTCGGCTATCTTTGAAAATCCTGACTGATACTTTCTGCTTCGGGGCAGACAGGCCCTTTTACCCAAAGTAATTCGATAAATAAAACGATCGTAAGATTTCGTACGTCCTTACATATACATTTTAAGGAATTTAACAACCCTGTTGGACATTTGCTCAGCAAGATGACAAAAACGTATTTTATAAAGGGTGATCCATTTCCCTACTTTTTAAAGGAAAAACACGGAAACTTCACATTTAATGGCGAATCTTTATTATCATTCGAAAGAACATTCCTTGTCATTTATTTTTAGAAGATTATCTCTTTCAAATGTTGGCTGCGGCTACGTCTCAGATGGTTCATTCGTCGAGTCCAATTTTCGATAACTCTTTCAAACATTGAGACTGGTAACTGGCGAATGACACGCGTAATGTCTCGCTGCAAGGCCTTAATCGAAGCGTGATTGCCCGCATAGACTGTAGACTTTGGAAATGGTCTTGATGGCCAATCGACCGTCCCAAAACGTGTAGTAATCTGTTTACCGAAGTGTTCTCTCAGCAAATCCATTGATTGATGCGATATGTGGGAAGTAGCGCCGTCTTGTTGGAACCAAATGTTGCGGAGATCACGAGCTTCAATTTGAGAAATCAAATAGTCGGTTATCATTCGGCGATACCGACCGCCGTTGACGGTTACGTTCTCACCGGCATCATTTTTGAAGAAATAGGGATCGATGATTCCACCGGCCCACAAACCACACCAAGGCGTTGGATGAAATGGCAGCTCTTGAATCTTCAAACGTCTACAACCAAACTTGCAGAGAAGAAGAAGGTTAGCATCTATTCACACTGGGAAAATGGTTAAAGTCAGTTAATAACGAACGTGGCATGTAGTCTAAATAAACAGTACCACTTGCATATATGTTTCTGTTTGTATGTATGTGTGTCCGTTTCAATTAGTTTCAGTTGTGATTAGAAACCACACATTTGATTGTGCACCGTTAAATGTGTAATTACAAATACATATAGTTTTCATTTGTTGTTGTAACAATGAATTGCCATTTGAGCTTTCGTTTCGTTGGAAACGCAACGGAATGAAAGATAAAAAGAAAAGCAAATACGGCACAGCAAAAGTGATGATAAATTTAATAACCTGATCATAATCAAAACAATGTTAAGTACTTGCACGCGCATTCATTCACTCATTCAACACACACGCACACACATATACACATGTGCACTTACGCATATACATACATGTGTGTATAGTGTTACCCACACGCAAGGCCGCCGGCGGCGTCCATTCAAGCAGCTGCGGCCACTGACAAAATGTGGAGCAATGGTAACGGTAAAGAAATCTGCTTTTAAACGATTGTGTGATTGTGTATGTGTGTGTGTGCTTTCTGAGGCAGCGGCATGGAGCAGTGGGACGACTGCAAATGTAAGTAGGTACAGGTATATCGGTGTCTGTGTGTGTGCGTGTGTTGGAGGTGCTCAATTATGAGACTTTGTGTCATTCCCACACTCATACAAACACACACACACACATGCAAACGCGTAGCGGCAACTTTGTATTGCACTCGCTGCCGTTTCGCCTCTATCAAATTGTCGAATAAAAATATCTAAAATAAAGTGGAGATAAAAATAATAAATAATCGAGCGCGGCGCACCAAGTGCAGCGCATTCTGCGGAAGTTGCGCGCGTAAGTACTTATCAAATATTTTTATTACAGAAAACGTCTAGTGTTTACATTGTAGTCCACATCTACTCACGCACTTATAGTACATACTTAGGCGCTTATTTCGGCATAATTGTTTGGGCGCACACCTGCTCACAGCGAAATGCTCGAGTATTTATCACTTTTTGAGTGTGTGTGTGCAACACTCACACATGTCAGTGGCCGAAAATGTGGGTCAATTCGAAAATGTACACGTATTTAACAGTACGTGGGCATGACATTTCAAAGTGCTTAAAATGCAGTGGTTTTGTAACAGTGTTTTCTTTGTGATGACCAAGAAGGAATCTCCAATTGTGAGATCGTCGTTAAGGAGCGCATCTATTGTCGCCGGACCACTTGTCTCCGAGAGAGAGAAGATAAAATGATATAACGGATCGAAGTAGATGTATTTTCTTCTATGTATAGCCTGTTTTGTGACAGATCACACGTGAGTCGTGTCAAGCTGTCATTTGGCATTTCATTAAGGAAAGACTTACGGCTGCACAAAGCTTACAAATCGTTCAATTAATTATGAAAATTCACGTTCTGTAAAGAATGTGTTTCGCGCGCCTCGCTCAACTTATGGTCAACATAATCGACTTACTAATAATATTCGACCGAATAGACAACGTCCAGCACATAGTGAAGAAAATATAGCAGCTGTAGCTGATAGCGTACATGAAGACCGAGCAGAATCGTTTCGTTTCACAGAAACTCGGACTGACGTTTGGAACGACTTGATCTTCCCAAGCGATATATGTAGCTTCGCTCTACGGGCTCTTGAAAAGTTCCAAGAAGATCCGATATTTTCGAGCCAAATTTGGTCAGCGATGAGGTCCATTTCTGGCTAAATTTATATGTAAAACGGCAAACTTGCCGCATTTTGGACGTAGAGCAACCTGAAGAGTTTCAAGAGCTGCCATTTCATTCAAAAAAACAACTGTCGATGGCGACCATTATCGCGCCATCATAACCGAATATTTGATGCCTGAAATTGCAGCTCGTGATCTCGGCGATATTTGGTTTCAACAAGGCAGGGCCGGTTTTCACACATCGCAGTAATCAATGAACTTATTGAGAGAACACTTCGGAGAGCGGATAATTTGGCGTTTTGAGCCGATCGATTGGCCACCAAAATTGTGTGATATCACACTCTTAAACCTATTCCACTTAGATTCAGACCTGCGACGTAGCCGCGAAAGAGATAATCTTCAAAAAATATCTGCTAAAAAATGAACGAATTCTACTTCTTTTATTGCTCTCGCATATAATTATTTGGAAAAGAGCGCATCGCGAGCGAGCAGAGAAATGGTGAATCTCAGACAGCTAAAGATTCATGAGGCACACTAAAGTGAATCCTTTAAACATTAGCATATAACCGCTTGACTTTTAGCGAAATCGACTTCATTGCATTGATCGAGTCAGTAGCATTCTTTTAGTTATCAAAAGGATCGGATCGGAGGGAGGCGTATAGTTTTAACAAAAATTTTAACAAAAATATCGACGCATCTAATATATTTATGCGACGATGGAAATTGTAGAAAGATAAGTTCAATAGAAAATCATACACCACACCAAGTCTGTTTCCAACAGAAACCTTTCATCATTTGAAGTGTGTGATTTAAAAAGTTTTACATCATCGGCATATAATAAATTTTTTGAGAATTCTATGACAGAAGAGATATCTATAATTAATGACAAGAACAGAATCGGACCAAGATGTCTAACTCTTAAATATCATTCGTTGTGTTCTATTATAAAGACATGAAGATACCCACTGAAAAAATCTTGGTTGAAAACCGATAAGATTAAGTCGAGTCAGAGTCGAGAGATTTATTTTATCGAAAGCTTTGGTAATTTCAGTCGATTTCCGGAATAGCCCTCAATGCGCGTAGCGATTCAGGTTTAATGTTTACTGTTGACTCAACACGGTTTCGCCAGAGTCACACGGAGCTAAATCAGCCGAATACGAATTTTGCGGCACGATATTGGTTGAAAATTTGGCAAAAACTCACAAAGAGTCAATGCAGTTTGCGACGTTGCATTATCCTGGTGCAAAACCAAGAGCTATCGGCCCATAATTCCGGCCTCCTTTTATGAATAGCTTCGTGCATAATGCTTAAATAGTATTCCTTGCTGACAGTTTGGCCATGATAATCGAAGAAAACTGATCCTTGATCCTGAAAACCTCCTTTTACGTGGTTTTTTTCGGTTTCGGCTCACCTTTGCCACGATATACGGCCGATCGATCCTTCGTTGGCATATGTATATCGAAGATCCATCGCCAGTAATAATACGTTTCATGACGCTTTTTTTTCGAAAAAGTTGAGTAACTTTTTTATCTGTCTTCAGAATATCTTAGATATCGATCTGAAATTTTGCATCGGAATCAAATGTTTGTACGGATAATTTTTTCATTCAACCAGATATCTTCAAAAAACTTGGCACGAATTGTTGACCAAAGTGCAATCTCTGAAGAAATAGTTCAGATCGGATCATTATAGTTTATAGCAGACATACGAACTGACCGATTAAAATAAAATTCTTGGAAGATGACACTTTGATGCAACCTACTGCATATACTGAGGCAAATGGAAAAAATCACATGTGAAACCTGGACAGGTAAAACAACGGCAAGGACGAATATCCATGATTCCGAGGTCTGTTTTTGGTGGAATCAGAAGGAAGTGCAGAAGCATAAGCTTCTTAACTCGGGTGAAACCATTAAGGGGGAAGGTTCCCACCAAATAGGGCCAACGATTGCTAAAAAAAAACTAAAATTTGCGATTTCTATGCGATAATTTTCTCTGAGAACGTTTGGTCTCATGTTGCAAGATCGGTTTGAGACTATTTGGAAAACAGTGGTTACGAACCCGCTTTTTAGCCTAGATCTCGTTCGTCCTCAATATAATAAGGTGTAAATGAGAACAGCGTATTCAAAATTGACTTGATTCAATCAAGCCTGCACAATTTTTTGCTAAATACTATAAGGTTGTCAAATATCTCCTTTCCGCTTTTTTGCTCTTTATTCAATGCTTTATAAAAAGTGTTGCAGTGATCGGATTTAGTTCAAATATGCGCCGTTTCGTTCGATAATCTCTTTCCATCTAGAAATCAACTTCATAATAACCCCCTCGTAGAAGCCTCCCTCCTTATTTTCGAAGAACTCGCACAGCCACATTTCACAAGCCTCTTTTTAGTTCAACTTTACACCAACAACGACATTCGCTAATGGTAATCACTTGGCGCTATGTCCGGGCTATATGGTGGATGCGATAAAACCTCCCATCCGAGCTCCCGTAGCTTCTGTCGAGTCATCAACGAAGTGTGTGGCAGTAGATGGTAGCATTAAGAGTCTGGCCATATGAGGGCAACTCATAATGGATGATTCTCTTCCAATCCCACTAAACACATAGCAAAACCTTCCTGACCGTTAATGCCGGCTTGGCCACTGTCTGGGACGAATAATTCTATTTTATACGGTTTTCTTGAATATACCTTCAAATTAAAAAAAAAACCGCAAGAAAATTTAATGTTAATCCTGTGCCACGCCCATTTCTCTTGTGTTTCGCGCAATTTTCACTCGTTCATTGTGTCCATATGACCTAAAAAATTATGTCGAAAATGCATGCAACACCACGAAAATGGCCACATAAACACAATTTCATATACAACAGGAGAATTTCGTTTATATTTGTATGGGTTTATGTGTGTGTGTAGGGTATATGATTTCAGGCTAATCAAGGTTTTATGAAAAATGTCCGCAAGCTATGCATATACAATGCACGGCACATAAATATTTATGTATTTGTGTGTGTGTGTGCGTGTGAACGCTTTACCGTTATGGTATTGGAAAGCAAAAGTTGCAATAGACCCGTGAAAAAGGAGCGCAGCGCGTACATTTATAGTGTTGCATAACACATATATGCGGGCACACACACACTCCCATTCACACATACATATGTGCGCCTAGTTTATGCTGCAATCTAAAAAGCAAATATTCCCGTTACACACACACACATACACACATGCAACCATTAACATTTATGGCATATAAAATTGTATACACAAAGCATTTTGCATTGTAGCGGTGTATATGTTTATGTATGTATGCATGTGTGTGTTAGTGCGCTCGTGCGCCAACTTAACTCACAATAAAATAAGGACAAAATTAGCGCCAAACATGTCCTACCTCGCGCATATTTCCAGTGCGCACGACGCAACGCGCTGCACATAAGCTTATGTAAACGCTATGTATACTCTATATACATATAATTATATATACATATATATAATGTACTGCAAGTAGCGCATTGCGCGCGTTATTTGTTGTTGCCTTCCAGTTTCCATTACTACGAGTGCGCGCATTTTTACTACGCTTTATTGATTTTTATGCAACGCACACATACACGCACACACACACTTCTATATTATATACTATTTGACTATATGGCATGTATTTGCTTTACGTTGCATTGCCAGCAAACAGCAGCGCGCGCCAAGCGACATTGCAGAGCATAGAAAATGGGCGCGTTCGACGCATACAATGAAGAAGTAGAATACTCATACGACGTGGTGCACCTGTGAAGCATTTTTATTCTACGCCAAACATATATGCATGTATGTATTTATGTATATATAAGAAGAAATGCGTTAACTATGGCTGCAATGAAGCTTTAATACCCTTCTCAGGTGTGTTTTTTGCAGCATAAAGGGCATAAAACTATTTTTATTTCGATTTCGAACGGCCAGTTTGTATGGCAGCTATATGCTATAGTGGTCTGATCTAAAAAACTATTTGTGGAGATTACAGCGTTGCTTTGGAAAATAATTGTTGTCACTTTTTGTGAAATTATCTTGGCAAATAAAGAAGTTGTTCCTACAAGAACTTGATTTTAAACGTTCAGTTTGTATGGCAGCTATATGCTATAGTGGTCCGATCTGAACAATTTCTTCAGATATTATGCTTTTGCTTTGGATAATAAATCGTGCCGAATTTCGTTAAGATATATTGCCAAGCAAAAAAGTTTTCCATACAAAAACTTAATTTTGATCGGTCAGTTTGTATGGCAGCTATATGCTACAGTCGTCCGATCGGAATAATATACTCGCAAAATGTACCGCTGCTTTGAACTATAATTTCTGCTAAATTTCGTGACGATATCTTGACAAATAAAAAACTTTTCCATACAAAAACTTGGTTTGGATCGGTCAGTTTGTATGGCAGCTATGTATATGTTCTAGTGCTTCGATATCGGTGGTTACGACAAATAAGTACCTTCTTGGTGACAAAAAAACGTGTGTAAAATTATTTTCGATAGCTCAAAAATTGAGAGACTAGTTCACTTATATACAAAAAGACAGACATGACTAAATGGACTCAGCTCGTCACTACCACTGCCTATATATACATACATATGTATGTATGTTTTATAGAGTTGAGTGTGTCCATGTGACTTTCGAGATGCTTGCTATTGCAAAGAAGCGCTATGAGACATACTATATTACATATATGTATATACATACATATATATATATTTGTACATATGTACAATTTTGGAAGCTGCATATATTTATATATACAAACAGCCTTAAAGCTGTAAATAAGTACTCACATGTATTCAAATGGCAAGTATGATGAATGAGTGTTAGTTTTTCGCACACATACTATATGCATTTGTACATACATATGTATATACCTACATACATTTACTATTTGCTGTTGTATACTCAGACTGCTTAAGTGCTATCGTAAAAGCGAGTGCCATTTTGTGCTAGTTTTTTCCTACAAATAAGCTCCAACTACACTGCATCCATATATGTATGTATACAAATTTCTACATATATACTGCTTATATATACTTATATACTGCTTACAGTTATGCTCAGCCTGTGTACGCTTATGCGCTTACTATTAGCTGCTGCATACCCAGTAGTTTAGGGCACTAAACAAAATGGCGCCGTTGCATCGTTATTGATATTTTACCGACTACCGAGCAAATTTAACTGTACTTTGTGCAAATTACCAAATTGGCTTATGGTGGCGTATTCGTTGACGGTTTGACGTAGCGACAAGCAGCAGGCAGAAGTGCAGGAGCTTCAATTATATATATATGTACATATATATTTATGAAGGGAAGACTGCCTGATGGTGACTGATGCCGGGAGCCCACTTAGTATTTAAAAAAAGGCGTTTTCACGCTGGAATCAACAGAATCTGAATTCCGAAAACCCAAAAAATTTGTTATTATATTTTATATATATTATAGTCCCCGTTAGGATGGTAAGGTTTATCTAAGTTGTCGTCGACGTCATCCAACAGAAGGCCAAAGAAACGTACTGTTTCGACGGGGTCGGACCAAAGGGTGAGGGGTGTCAGATGAGTGGGGTTGGTGGGAAATGCAAAGAGGTGGCCAGTGTCATGCGGAGACTCATTGCATACACAACATATATCGTATATGTCGAGGTCTACTCTGGATAAGTAGGAGCTTAACCTGCCTAAGTATTCAGAACGAAGTTGCGCAAGGGTCGCTCCCGTTTCTCGCGGCAATTCGAGCTCTTCGTCTGCAATGGTTCTAAAGGCTCAGGGAAGCTGGTCCGAACATGGAAATATACTCCTCCTTCAACTGTATTCCTAAAAAACAAACTTCAATCGCTGCGTCGTAAAGGCTACTCGTTTTACTTTGCTAAGGTATTGGTGTTATGGATGCGGAGAAGTCGCTGTGGATGGAAGAAGTCGCTAGACGACCAGCACCTGTGCTATTGCGAGATCCTTTCCTTCTTCTGAATTCGGACCAATAAGCATTCTTGTGGTAAAGCTAAAAATCTTGTGTTGTGAACATTGTATGGAGAAGGGTGAAATGAAAACATCCAGACACTTTCCTCCATAGTACAGCCTTCGCAAGACTGCAGCTGAAACATCTCGATAGTAACATAGCGGAAAGGCCTTCTAAGCTGTCCCAATAGGATGTATAAATGTAATGCTCGAAGGACTAGCCAAAATTTCGCCTCCGAAATCGGCGTTTCGACAAAAATGCTCTTGAAGGTTTGGTAGCCAATTACACTAAGCCACAACTCAAGTTCCCCTAGTTGGTTCGTCTACCAAAAATCTATTCCATTTAAAGACCACATCTGATTATAAGAGAAATGCCGCTAAATAAAATTTGTATAATACTGCTGAGAGACCATTCCTGATTATGAGAGACATACTGCTAAATAGACTTTGTCTAATACTGCTGAGAGGAAAGAATAGGTGAAGCAATCTGTGGTGGTGTGTGTTTGTTTTGATGAAACCAAGTTTTCTACCAACAATTACATCTCTCTAATAATGATATCGAAGTTAGTTCGAGTGCTGCCTTCTGGAATGTTTCTACTAAACAAAAGTACCAGGGCTTCAATATTCCCAAAGCTGTGTCGGTTTCTTAGTTCTCAAGTCTTCCAAGTCTTCTTGGTGGTAACAAAAGCCTGGCTCTCTTACTTTATTGGATGTGTCTCGAATACAAGCAATGGAACATAAAGTGTCTACAAACTCTTTGACTTGGGAATGCTAAATCCATATTCCTGTCAAATTTCAAGATCATAGATACATAAGGACATTCAACATTAATCAAGTTTTCCTGCAGAGAAGATTTCAAACATTTTACGCTCAAAAGTATGTTGGTATTTTGCGGTCTCGCGCTGGCATTTGCACGTCAAACCACAAAAGGAGCTTTACACAGAGCGTTTGAGCTCCACTAAAACTCTCAGCAAACACACATAGTCAAGTCCGTGCTTTTGAGTTGTGCACTGCCCTTTCAAGCCCTCCACGTCCGCTATGCTCTCCCCGTGCACTGTTTGAGTTTCGCTTCGCACATGCCGAGCAATTTCAGCGGTGAGCTTCATAACAATGCCGATGGTGGATTGCAAGGAGTGGTCAGATGACAACATTGTTGTTTTTATTGTTGTCATATTGGTATGCTGCGCTACTGTTACATTCATCTATGCTACAATAATGTACAAAACTGACTTTATTCTTGCGGCAGGTCCAAAATGCGCGCTCACGAGAGGTTAACTGCATGAAAGCGAACGAAATCATCGACATTCCACCACATGAGAAGCGCATATATACATATACATTATACACATCCAAAAATACATATATGCATACATATAAAAGTATCCTTAAACGAGTCCAAGTGAGCGCGTCGTTACCTGAAGCATTCGAGTGTTGCAGCCAAACTCGTGCTGGAGCTCGGCAAGCTGCGTCGCGACCAATCGAAGGCCATAAAGCAGCAGCCAGCAGTCAGATGCCAGCGAACACAAGAGAGAGCAATGACCTTTGATGTCAAATGAATTCACCACTACAACACACCACTTGCATACATAGAAGACGCTATGCTAGTATATAGTTGGGGGTTGAGGCTGCAGTTAGACGCGTCTACTTTGGTCGCAGGTTTGTGTATGCGCACGCACATCAATGCCGCTCAACCACTCTTTCCAATCAAACTGTCACTGCAGTCAACGATTGTCGTCGGCGACTGCGATGTTGAAGTTAGTATTGTTGGTGTTGTTGTTGTTGTTGTTGCCAGCGCATGGTATTAGTGTCGTCTATGGCGAAACTGCTGCAACTGATGCCACTGACGATTCTTTGATTTGAAATTATGCCTGCCATTGATGCTGTCGCTCGGTCGTTTGGCTGGCGCTGCGGGTGATTTCGTTTCGTTGGCAATGCGACGAACTCAAATGCATTAGATTAGAGCTTGTGAACGGTGCAGTTTTTAAATTAAAGTTAGATTTTTATCACTTTATGCTGCTTTTTATGTATGTATATGATAGATATTAAATGGTCTGGTGCTGAAGCTGTTTGATGAAAATTTGTTTTGTTTTTCTGCGAGAAAAGGTTCTAAGCTTAAAGGTCTGGTACCAAATCTATGAATAAAAAAAAATAATTTTGTAGAAGGTTGTGACCTTGGAGGTCTCAGCTAAGACCTGTGACTTAGAGGTCTGGTACCCCATCTGTGTCGAAAAAAAAAATCATTTTGTAGATGATTGTGACCTTGGAGATATCAGCTGAAACCTGTTCCTTCATCAGTAAATCTGTAAACAAGTGCAGTTCTAAAACAGCTGAAGCTTTGGACATAAATCGATTCATAATTTTTTCTCCATTCTGTATCCGGCAGAAATACGGGTATATCAGGCATAACAGTTCAAGTCTAAAGAAGGCTGTAACCTTCAAGATCTAAGATGCGTATTATACTTCCTTAGATAATCTATAATTAAGTTAGGTTCTGAAGTGAGTCGGTATAGCTCATGTCAAGGTCACGACACGCCTACAGTATTGTAGTCGAAAGTTTAATATCCCACCCATAACATCCTCATTTGTCTCCTAATTCCTCCATATAGTCGAAATATATATAAAATTAAGGGAAGTTCCATTCGTTGAGGCATCTTTATATTATTTAAACTTCAATAGAGTTTTTCAACTCGACGTTTTTCTAACTACTAATTTAGAATCTTAGAAGGACTTTAAGACTTTTTCAAAACAGCAGTTTTCTTTGGAGTTCCTTAGGATGGCTAAGAGGCGTAACTGAAATGGCCAATCGTCCATAAATACATTCCCCATAACTTCGTGCTCGGACTCTTATAAGTTAAGGCCGTCTGAATACTTCAAGTTAGTTCCACAAGAAGCATTGTTGAGCTATTTAGTTTCATATCAGGAGCTGCAACTGGATACTTAGCATATATAGTATATGCCGTAATTGAGCACACTATCGGTTAGCATAAGCATAAAATAGAAAAAATAGCGTCGAGGACTCCAAAAAGTTCAATATTTGATTCAACGATTTCCATCAGTTTTAGTACCATTATTACCGGTTTTATAACTATATTAATGATACCTACTTCCAATGTTGCTTAGTGTGAGAAATCAAAACGAGAGAGGGAGAGATGATCTCTTCTCATGTAAGAAGTCAATTGAAAAGTCCTCGGCACCCCATAGTCAAACACATGTTTTTGGCAAAATTCGTTTTTTTATTGAACGTAGATTCCTTCAAGGGTGGTACACGTAGTACGATTGGACCTTTGCTTCAAAACAGGTCTCAGTTTCGACGATCATCCATTTCATTCGACGAAAATTTCTTCCCAGGGAACATTCTTTTGAAATCTCAGAACAGAAAATAGTCGCTGGGGTATCATATCTGGATAATTAGATGGATGTGGAAGCAATTCGAAAGCCCATTCATGGATTTTTGTCATCGTTTTCAATAATTTGGTGAAACAGCATTTTCTTCTTCTTCAAGTGCGGTCGTTTTTAGGCGATTTCGTTCTTCAAACGGTCCAATAACGCCGGCCGTGGAGCAGGTTCTCGGATGCCTGCCGATTAGACTTCAGAGTGAAATTATGAGCCCATGTCTCATCCATTGTCACATATCGATGCAAAAACCGATGCTTGACCATCTCCAAACCGAATCATCAGCTGAATCATCACCTCGTCGTTGTTTTTGGCCCGCATTGCGCAGCACCCACTTTGCGCAGAGCTTTCTCATACCTCAATATGCATGAATGATTGATGTACATATGTATCTACCATACAAATGTATGTGTTAGGCCGTGTAGTTTTCAGATGATCATGACTTTAATTACTGACTCGTGCATTGTTGAATGGCGAGATTAAGTATCTCGCCTTTGCACAGACTATAAAACCAGCAACCAGTAAATCTATTAAAATATCTTGCTCCTATTTCATTACGAATCCACGTGGTTATATACATACATACATATATATTTTCTCGAAAAGTCGTTAGGAACAGAATTTTCAAAACATCAGAGACCTTAATACAAACAAAAAAGAGAACAGTTTACTGACATACAGTGGCGACATCTGCCGTAAAACCCCGCAAGTGTTTAATATGGTTCGTGTCTTTGCTAAGACAAGCATACAAAAATGGTTATGTAGTTGGATTGGAAAAAATTGCAAGAGTCCGAGAAAAGTCAATGATGTGATGGAAAGTATCTTGAGCTTAATAAAAGATAATAACTCACAAAAATATATTTGTAGTCAAGAAAGGTCACTACACAATAAATGGCGATTAGATGAGAAATGCGATTAGATAGGAGGTAGACTTTTAGCAGTGGCGTAGCTAGGGGGGGGAAGAGGGCCGTCGTCCCGGGTGCACCGTCTTGGGGGCGGAAAAACGATCTTCGCCTGTTTTTTTTTTAATATTCAGAAAAATACTTCAACATTTTTTTTACAAAATTTATTATAAAAGATAAAGAGTTGTACACACAATGTAATAATCTGAATAAAAATGAAAAATATTAATTTTTACTCGAATACTCTTCAGCCTTTGAATTTGTCTTATATCTTTTGGCTTATATATTTCTTAAAACTAGTGATAGAACTTAAATATGCACTTTTCTAGCTTTGATCGCTCACATCACATATCATATCATTGTTTTAAAGTTGAAGCAGTTTCACATTCTATTGAGAGAATCGCAAGATTGCACAGTCTACTCTGACTCATGGTCGATCTCAAGTAAGATTTGATCAATTTAAGTTTGCTAAAAGATCTTTCACTTGATGCAACTGATACAGGTAGTGAGTTGTATTCTTAAAGCTGTCGCTAACGTCTTGTAGGCTTCCAGTCCCATTGAAGAAATGTATAATAAAACTTTTTCTGGCGAAAATCCAATTTGTTCTTCGTTTTTCTTTCAGAATTTGCGTGGCTTCTAGTTCCTAAATTTTATATACTTAATATCGAAGATATTTTGTAAAAATTCACTTTTGTTCGAACCACCTCATGAAACTTGTAGGTAGGTAGATAAAGGGGGGCGGCAGAACATCCTTGGCTCCGGGCACCCGAAGTTGTCGCTATGCCACTGACTTTTAGAGATCTGATTTTCAGTTTTCATAGACGACAGACCAGAACACCAACAGAAGGCTTTCGGAATAATGGAAAGCTAAGCTGGTCTGCCAATATATCCAGAGAATAAGAAAAGAAAGTTTCCATAGATGAATCTTTAAGCGTCTGCTCCACTCTCTGTAAGATTATTTATAGCTTTTGGGGGAGGTTATAATTAAAAACAAAACCTAGAGACCTTAAGCAGTCAATAATGGTGCTGTGGTAGACCTAACAGAAATCCTAGAAACCTTAAGTAGTCGATAATGGTGCTGTGGTAGACCTAACAGTAAGCCTAGAGACCTTAAGCAGACGATAATAGTGCTGAGGTAGACCTACATAAAAGAAATTCTAGAGACCTTATGATGGTGCTGTGGTAGACCTTAAAGAAATCCTAGCGACCTTAAGCAGAGAATGATGATGCTGTGGTAAACCTAGACAAAATCCTAAACACCTTAAGCAGTCGATCATGGTGCTGTGGTTGTTCGTCTCAAATATCTCGAACTAATAGTATTGTGTTCTTCATGGATTGCTGGGATATGGAAAGTTATTTTGGGCGAAGAAAAAAAGCTACTGCAGAAGAAAGTATCCTATAATATTGGTGCATAAAATCACTCCAATATATTTTTATAATAACTAAATAAGAACTATACGCTTTATTATTTTATATAAGTACATTTATAGATTACAACATACATATATTTTGTACATACACGACTCAAAACAACTTATTTATACTCAAACAATAACAAAAACTATAATAATCAGTTGCGCAAACCGAGCCGATCCGACTGATCTTGAGCAAAAGTCGAAACGAAATGCTTAGAAGCCCGACATGGGCACGGCGCTGTCCGTCATCTCATCGTCATCGCTGCTGCTGCAAAAGATATATATTTATAATAGAATTGTTGTTGTAAAATAGTTTCAAATTGAAAAAATATTTAATAATATCATATTTAATAATATTTTTTAGTAAGATAAAACCTCCCGTGACACTGCATTATAGGTGAAGCCACTAGTTTCGAGCTTACCGCTCTAATTACCTTACAATATCATTTGCATCTTGGAGAACACCAATCACAGTTAATAAAGTAGTAATACAATTCTATCTCAATTCAATCTATCACTAAAAAAATACCGTTCAACTTACACATCGTCCTCGATGCGTCGCAGAAAGTTTTGAACCTCCTGATTTTGTCCAATCAAAGCGTACAATGCGCCAAAGCCATGGAAAATGATGAACAAACAGACGGCATAGTTGATGTGCGTGGGATCTTCGCGATAGTAATTGATGGCGAACGAAGTGACACAGACCAAAAAGACGATGAAGGTATAGCTGAAGAACTTAAAGAACGATTTAAAGCTGTGAGGATGGGTAGTAAAAGTATAAAGAGATTAAAATGCAAGCGGTTTGAAATGAAAATGAATCAATTTATAAATACCGATTCTCGTCTAGTGTTCCCGTAGCCTTACGAAAATTATAGTCCTGTCCTTCACTGATACGGATCAAGGTTAGTATATAGAAAAATATGCAGACAACACAAGCGATGAAAATGGGCGCATAATAGTAGACCATGATGGACCAGTTGCGAGCTGAAAAAAAGTTGGAAGAAACGACATTGAGGAAAAACATAAACTAATACTCGATAAGAAATTAAGATACGAAACAAACAGGCATAAGGCAACTTACGATCGAACCAACAGGTGTCGCCGCCGCCAAATATGGCCCTTCCATCATAGTCATTGTTTGCCGCGAATATCGACCAACCGATCGTCAAAAGGGCGATCGGAAAGAATATAATCCAAAACATTAGACGCGACATGATAATATCATGGAAATGCATATAAAAGTTGAAACTGATCAAGCTCAGTATATAGAAGGATAACACCATGTAAATGATCACACAGGCGGCTGCAAAAGAGCGAAAAATTTACTAATATTAAAACAAAGGAAGACAAGAAAAAAGTGTGGAAAAGCCAAAACAAACTTACGCAAATTGATGCAAGTCCACGGCATAAACTCTGCAGGATCGGTGAGCGTCAGATGCGCCATTATCGAATAACCGAAGATAATGCACAGCGTGTAGACCTTGATGGCAACGCCGTAGAATGTGTTGCGTAGATTGCTGGCGAATAGGTAGATGAAGAGAATGATAAACATGCAGATGACAGCCAGTATTAAACCTGTGGGCGAGTCAAATCGTATAAATTAGCGGCTAGTCTAAACACATGTTTGTTATGTTAACGGAAACATAAAAATTAAATACTGTTAACGCTTTTCTATAGAAACATTAATCACGGGCTTGTTTTGAATTATAAATAAACCTGTAGATATCTAGATAAAAGCCTAACTGTATCTTCCCACTTTGAAATTTTCGATTTTGTACAGAATTATGTGATTTTCAATATTTACATATTTGAAATTATTTTTTGGCAAATACTCTCATGTTAGGGTGATCCATTAAAAAAATTTAGTCTAACAGAAAATTAAGGCCAGACTTGTTTTAGAGAGTCTATTTTATCACGAACTCAAATACTTGAGTGGCTTAAAGCATTCAGTGAAGATCGTGAAGACATCGAAAGTCTATCACCTCTCTCAATGACGAATGCATCGATAATATTAAAGAAGCAGGCTTTGAAAAGCTTCATGTTAGCATCACAGAGAAAGCAGAGGATCACAACATCTCTTATGAAACGACTCCACACATTTGGTTAATGGGTATGATGCATATAAATGTTAGACTGCATTAGTCCGGATTAATTCAGGAGTCAATGAAGATAACTCCATTGCTAACTCCTCAAAATTTTAGAAAGTTAGCTGCATTTTCGTTGGCAACACAGTTAAAAATACTAAATTTTAATCTGTTGTGAATGAAAAACAAGCTTCTCTGACAGCTGTTTTTCAAATTTTCAATAATAAAACAAGAAGTTTTATATTATGATGCAGTTTTAAAAATAACGCATTGATATGTTTTTGTAATAAAAAATGGTTTTGTAAAAATTGTTCGGCTAACAACCGCAATGATTATCTACTATCCATTTTTATTGAAAATAGTATTTTAAAATGACAATTAGCCGTTTACGAGAGTTTAAAACTTGCATAGCTGCCGTCTGTCACCTACAAATTTGGATCTGATTAAGTGCGCAGTTAACTCGGATTAACGCTACCGTCTGTCAGGACTATAACCTCGAAACTGTCTGGTAATCGAACGAATAGTGCTCCAAAAATGAGTGGAAGCCGAAAACGAAAACACAAAATTCGCTGGAGGCACTGAAAGCGATTCCAGGCGATTATAAAGATTTGTGCCTATTAAATCACGAATTTTAATTGGATCTATTATAAGTATAAGTCTCCCCATTTTGTCGAATCGCCTTTGCTGAAGTTAAGTTATGAAAAACATTGGAGCTGTGTGGGCGTCGGAGACACTATAAAATGTGTATATAAATGATGAGGAGGGCGAACTGAGTCGAGATAGCATGTCCGTTTGTCCGTGCGCCCATTCGTCGCGAACTAGTCCTCAGTTAAAAAAAAAATGAACGATCTAAATCATGTCCTTGTATTTGACGAGATATATTGACGAAATTTGGCATGGCCTACTACCCAAGCCAATGCTACAATATCCGTACAACTTGTGGAGATTGAATCACCATAGCATATAGTAAAGCTGCCATACAAATGAAAATTAAGTTCTTGTAGGGTATTTTGGTTTTGGTACTACCGGAGAAAGTTCAAAGGGGTTTCATGAACCTTAAAGCTATACTATCTGCTTTCGCTACATTACAAGTACTGAGATCTAAAGGAGTTCTCATCTGAGATCTCTTACACGTAAATAACAGAACACATGTCTTCCTTTTTTGCCTCTATGGAGATTAAACTCTCTGCTCTTTTGAGTAAGTCAAGATGAAAGTTATGTTCTATGCAGAAATCTTCTTAACACTTTAATTGCGATGCCTACAGAAAAAATATTTTTTTAAGGTTTAGTTGCTTTGTTTCAATCTTCCCATGAGGGAACTTTACTGGTTCTTTTCAATTAGGGTTGCCAATTTTAGCAACATAAGTATGTAATTGGGAGGTGGGTGTAAGTTTGGGCGACCACTTAATTGATAAATATTAAAATAGATATTTTCTTAGGGTTGCCACCTGTTTCAATAAATATAAATGCTTTGCACCGCATAACATCGTAAGAAATGTTGATGATGTTGAAAATGAGAAGGGTTGGCGTTGTATTAAGTTTCAAAAAAAAAATTTTGTTGGAACACGTTCTTATCAGTTAGGGTTGCCGCTTTGCGCAACATAAGTAAGTAATTGCAAATTTTTACAACAAAAGTAGATAATTGAGAGATGGGTATAAATTAGAACGACTTTTTAACTGAAAAATACTAAAATAAAGTTTTGCACAGAGCTGCCACCTTTTTCAAAAACTGAAAATACTTTTAATCGTCAAGCAATATGAAGAATGTTGATATTGAAAAAGCATTACATTGTATTTGGTGTTAAAAGAGTCAGGAGATATAAGTTTTTTCCGTTAGGGTTGCCACATAGCGCAACATAATTAAAAAATTGCCAATTTTAGCAAACAAAGTAGATAATGTGGAGTTGGGTATAAGTTAGAATGATTTCTTTGCTGAAAATTACTAAAATAAAGTTTTGCATAGAGCTGCCACCTTTTTCAAAAACTAAAAATGTTTTTAGCCGTCAAACAGTATAAAAAATGTTGATATTGAAACAGCATTACATTGTATTTGGTGTTAAAAGAGTCACGAGATATAAGTTTTTCCGTTAGGGCTGCCACTTTGCGCAACATAAGTAAATATTCCGGAAATGGATATAAAGTAGAAATTTTTTTTATTAAAAAATATTAAAATAATTATTGTAATAGAGTTGTCACCTATCTAAAATAAATAAAAACACTTTGCATTATCAAATATTATAAAAAAAAATTATATTGAGAAGCAGGTTTGTTGTATTTGGTGTTAAAGAGAAATGTTGAAATACGTTTTTTCAAGTTAGGGTTGGTAATTTGACAAAATTAATCAATCATTAGAAAAGGACTGTAATTTCAGAATCAATTTCCAATTGCTTCAAAACAAATTTTTTTTTGGAGTTGCCACCTGTTTAAAATAAAATAAGTTGTTTGCAGTTATTGTACTCAAATACTAAATTTTTGCGAGAAAAATGTTTGCAAATAAAAATATTTTGAATGCATATGTACATATGTACATACATACATATTTTAGGGTTACCATCTTCTAAAACTTCATTATGCAAACCGCTTGGAAACTACAAAATCAGCTGCTACACTATGCTCACATACATATGTATGTATGTACATATATACTATACAATTAATATTTCATTTATTTCGCACCACCTTAATGTGCAATTAATAGCACATTACGCCCATTTAACTACAAATCAATACCGCTCACACTCCACGCCAAATACCAACACACATACATATGTATGTATGTATGTACATACATATATACCTACAAACATTCACATGGCGCGCAATAAATTATGAGAAAACTCACACGGTCCGTTGCTTACTTTGGCATATGAAATTTGTGTGTTTTCTTCCAAAACCAAAATCAATAAACTTTGTTTACATTTAATCAGTTGTTCGAATTTGTGGCAAATCGATTTGCTGTAGTTATTTCTATCTGTGCTTTGAGCAAAATGCAATTTGTTGGATCAACAGCAAATAACGGTTAGCAAATGGACGCGCTACTTGCAATTATTAAATGAAAATACTCACACACACACACACATCCACATTTAGTACGCATGTGTGTGCGTATAATTAGCGATAAAATATTGTAGCGCTAACTAAAAAAGGAAAATAATTGCAAATTCACACGTGGCTGGAAAATATGTATGATTGTGTGCGCAAACCAAATGGAACATACGCACATACCAACATACATACATATTTATATATAAAATACAGAAGTCGCCTCCAACTAAATATAATTTTTTAAGCTCTAAAAATAGTTATGGAATTTTCTTTTATGAATATCTTATTGAAATGAGTTATTTTTGGCAGAAATCGTCAATAAAAAACTAAAAGCATTTTTTTAAATATTTTAATCATGAGTGCCAATAGTGCGCGGTTCGCCTCAGCGAGGACGTACCCATAAACGCTGGTGGGCGTATTACTTTAATAGCCGTCAGCTAAGCATCAGACAATATTTACATACATATAAGTATGTACATAGGACATATGTAAATTCATTACAAATGCTGGAGACTTGGCCGACGACGTCTTAAATCGAATAAATATTTTCCCCATCACATACTACTGTGGGCAAAAAATAGTAAGACTTTTTAATTCAAATTTCGCCCGAACATCCATGCGTCGAAATGTTTTTTTTCTAGGTTGGTATAACTGTCAGTGACATCTTGTCAAATATCATTCAACAAAATAATCATTAGTGCTTAGTATATGCTTGTCTTTCTGAAATACATAAGGTGCATTTGGCGATTTTTACGATGAGTGAAATTATTCAACAAAAAACTTTCCTTAAATGTTGTGTGAGAAATCCAATTTTTGGTGCCGAAACTTTCGGAATGTTGGAAAAGCCTTCGGTAATAATTATTTGTCGCGAGCAAGTGTTTTTAATTGGTACAAAGTATTCAAAGATGGTCGAGATCGCGTCGACCATGAACCACGTCCAGGAAGGCCATCACCATCAACTAATGATCAACACGTCATTGAAATCATGGAATTGATGCTTGAGAATCGACAAATAACAATCAGAGATCTTGCTGGCATCTTAGGAATATCGAAAGGCTTAGTGAAAACCATTTTGAAAGACTATTTGGGCCTAAGAAAAGTGAAAGCACGATTTGTTCCAAAATCATTAAATTTTTTTTAAAAACAGCCTCGAGTTATCGTCTATGAAACAATGCTTTCCGACTGCCAGGTTGTCATGAAACGTATTATTACTGGTGAGAAGTCTTGGATCTATGCTTACGACCCGCAAACAAACGATCAATCAGCCGAATATCGAGACAAATACGAGCCGAAGACAAAAAAAAACACGTCTAAGAGTTAAAAATTATGGTTTTGTTGACATTTTTTTCGATTCTGGAGGTGTGGTGTACTCAGAATTCCTTCGGACCAGCCAAACTGTCACTAAGGAATACTATTTGAGTGTTATGCGTCATTCGCGCGAAGTTATTCGTAAAAAGAGATGGAATTTCAGGCTGACAGATCTTGGTTTTTGCACCACGAGAAAGCACCGCCGCATACTGCATTGATTCTTCGTGAGTTTTTCGCCAAAATTTCAACCAATATCATGCTACAACCACCGTATTCGCCTGATTTAGCTCCTTGTGACTTCTGGCTATTCAGTAAACTCAAACGACCGCTCCGGGGAATCCTTTTGAGTGAATTGAAGGCATTAAGAGTGAAATGCTTTATGCATTGGAGTCTGTTTCGATATTCGATATTGATTTTATCAAATTTTTCGAGGATTGGAAAAAGTGTATTGGTGCCAAGGGGTATTACTTTCAGTAGGACGATATAGATTTTGAAGTATAAATTAAAATTAATAATTTCGCCCGCCTCTTTACTTTGAAGCCCATATCATTATCTTATATTTTCTGAACAGGTGACAACCTTGTAGGTGTTTTATACTATCTTACCAACAACAAATTTTCAAATTGTCTATTTTCGGTTTTTGTTTTTTATAGTGGTGATAATTTATTTATTTATTTATAATAATTCATATAACAAAAAAGAGTTTTATTATATAAATACATAAACGCAGCACTGGCTACGAGGCCTTCAGCCGATAGTGGTGATAAATTTTACGACTGAATTTAAAATCTTTCTTCCCGAAAAAGAATTATGTACAACCTCGGAAAATTTGTCTAACTCCCTAGATTTCTGCCGCCTTCTTAAGTGATATATTAGACTATTGCAGCAGCATATCGATGAAAGAATTGATCGAAGTTTTACCTAACTACAACAGTATATGATCATTTGAAGAATATATGTATATCAAGTCCTTTACTTATTTGTAGTATAGGTCCCGATGCTTTCCGACAAATTTTTATACTATCGCAACAATGTTGCTAAGGAGAGTATTATAGTTTTGTTCACATAACGGTTGTTTGTAAGTCCTAAAACTAAAAGAGTCAGATATAGGGTTATATTTACCAAAGTGATCAGGGTGACGAGTAGAGTCGAAATCCGGATGTCTGTCTGTCCGTCCGTCCGTCTGTCCGTCTGTCCGTGCAAGCTGTAACTTGAGTAAAAATTGAGATATCATAATGAAACTTTGTACACGTATTCCTTGGCTCCATAAGAAGGTTAAGTTCGAAGATGGGCAAAATCGGCCTACTGCCACGCCCACAAAATGGCGGAAACCGAAAACTTATAAAGAGTCATAACTAAGCCATAAATAAAGATATTAAAGTGAAATTTGGCACAAAGGATCGCATTAGAAAGGGGCATATTTGGACCCAATTTTTTTGGAAAAGTGGGCGTGACCCCGGCCCCTACTAAGATTTTGTACATATCTCGGAAACTACTATAGCTATGTCAACCAAACTCTAAAAAGTCGTTTTCTTCAGGCATTTCCATATACAGTTCAAAAATGGAAGAAATCGGATAATAACCACGCCCACCTCCCATACAAAGGTTATGTTGAAAATCACTAAAAGTGCGTTAACCGACTAACAAAAAACGTCAGAAACACTAAGTTTTACGGAAGAAATTGCAGAAGGAAGCTGCACCCAGGCTTTTTTTAAAATTTAAAATGGGCGTGGCCTCGCCCACTTATGGATCAAAAACCATATCTCAGGAACTACTAGACCGATTTCAATGAAATTCGGTATATAATATTTTCTTAACACCCTGATGACATGTACGAAATATGGGTGAAATCGGTTCACAACCGCGCCTTCTTCCAATATAACGCTATTTTGAATTCCATCTGATGCCATCTTTGTATAATACGAGTATATACATTAGGAACCAATGATAGCGGAATAAAACTTTACAAAAATACGGTATTTGAAAAATATGTAAATGACGTATAATGAAATCTCGATTATCACTTTACCATGCGAGAGTATAAAATGTTCGGTGACACCCGAACTTAGCCCTTCCTTACTTGTTTATCAATTTTTTTTACATTAACAAAAGCTACATTGGGATGTCGGCATTTAGACAGAACTTTACACGATATTTGTGGAAATAAAACTTGGTACATTTTCATTTTCTATTGTTCTAACAACATCAACATTTTCAATTATACAATAATGTGAATGGAATTTTCACTTACAAATTGCATAGGTCCACTCTTTGGTTGTCAGAACGAAGGGCAATTTCTTGGGTACACAAGCCAATGGTTGCCACTCCCATGTAATATTGTCCAATTGGTGCGGTGTATAACAATAATAGTTCGAAAATAAGTAATTTCGATGGGCAATGGAACCATTCTGGAAGGAAAAATAATAAAAGGATTTAGTCATGAGAGTTTCTAACAGTTATTTAAAATATCTCAGGAACAACTCGTTAAATTTCAACTAAATTTGTTCGTTATCTTCTGCTGGACTTAATATAAAGTGATCCATTTCGAGGTTATTTACTTTTTTTTAAAAGAAAAAACACAAAAACTTCAAATTTAATGGGGAAATGTTTATCGTGGCTACGTCTCAGATGGTCCATCAGTTGAGTTCAATTTTCGACGACTCGTTCAAGCATTTCGACTGGTAACTGGCGAATGACACGCGTGATGTTTTGCACCAAGGCCTGAATCGAATGGGATTGTCCGCATAGTCTTTAAACTTTATGTACATATCTCCACAGAAAAAGGACTAACGGTGTGATATCACTCAATAAATCCATTGGCGCCATCTATATATCGACTGGTGCGTTAGAAACTGCTATCTTTATCGATTGTCCAATGAGAATTTCATGACATTTCATGGATTGGAAGTGAAGTTATTGCGTTTTAAGTGTCAGTATGTTTGTGTTATCGGTGCTTCGAACAAAGAGCCAACATTAAATTTTGTTTTAAAAATGGTAAAACTTTTACCAAAACGTTTCAATTGATGAAACAAGTTTATGGCGATGATTGCCTATCCCGTAGCAGAGTGCACGAGCGGTTTCAACGTTTTCAAAGTGGTCGTGAGGACATAAATGACGATCAACATGTGAGCCAATCAAAATCCGTTTCATCAGAAATTCCATCAAAACTGTGCGTGGATTCATAAAAAATCAGCCGAAATCATCATTGAAATTCATAGAAATGGAATTGAACATCTCCAAAACATGGATTTATCGCATTTTGACCGAACATTTGGGCTAAAGAAAGGTATGTGCACGGTTTGTTCAGCACAAATTGACTGACGACCAAAAATTGCTCAGAATCCAACATTCGAAGGGCATCATTAAAGAGGTTTATTTGATCAAAGATCACAATTTAACCAATAACCACTCCCCGTATTCACCTGATGTGACACCGTGCGACTTCTTCCTTTTCGGAAAAGTGCATTTGCCCATGAAAGGAAAGCGTTATGCAGACGTAGAGGCCATTCCAAAGGGTTGCACCGGCATACTGACGGCCATACCGGCCAACGAGCTAAAATACTCGTTTGACATGCTTTTGGACCGTGCAAAAAACTGTATTGAAGCAGAGGGAGACTATTGAATAAAATAAATTGATTTTGCTGAAAAAAACATTTGTTCTGTTTTTTTAAAGAAATTTCGTGCGTTGATAAAATATTGCGTTTTGAAAGAAAAAAATTCAGTTGAAACAAAAAATTGGCTTGGTGGCGAGTTTCCGGACGCCGCTTCAGCAAAATCAGCTATCAAAAGTTCGCATGCTAAGTTTAGACGTGGTGAAATCTCCGAAATCTGTGTATGCAGTGGTCGCCCAAAAGAGGTTGTTAGCGACGAAAACATCAAAAAAGTACACAGAATTACTTTGGATAACCGTACAGTGAAGTTGTTCGAGATAGTAGGAACTCTAAAGATATCAAACTCTGTGCAAAATGGGTGCCGCGCAAGCTCACTTTCGAACGCACACAACGACGAGTTGATAATTCAGAACAGTGTTTGGAGATGTTCAAGCGCAATAAACCCGAATTTTAGCGTCGATATGTGACAATAGATGAAACATTGCTGCATCAGTTTACTCCGAAGTCTAATCGACAGTCATCCTTGTGGACTGCAAACGATGAACCCGCTCCAAAGCGGAAAAACCCAACAGTCGGCTAGCAAGATTATGGCGTCTGTATTTTAGTATTCGCATGGAATATTTTTTATTGACTGCCTCGAAAAAGTAGGCACCATCAACAGCGACTATTACATAGCGTTATTGAAGAAAAAAGAAAGAGCTGCACAACCAAGCCATGTATCGTTTTACAAATCAGTGAAAACAATGATGAATTAGGCTTTGCATCCTCCGAATTCTCCAGATCAGAAGTTCCCTTTTACGAAGCAGTCCCTCACTCTCTCTGATATCGATCTGAATCGTAATTTTGTCAATGAAAAGCTGCGCATTTGTCAGACCGGCCGATATCAAACCACTATAACATGCACCTGTCATCAAACTTAACGATCGGAATCAAGTGCTTGTATGGAAAACTTTTTTATTTGACCAGATATCCAGATATCAAATTTGGCGCAGGTTGTTATCCAAGACAACAAACAATTTTGTGTTGGTTTCGGTATATATCTTGGCTAATGTATTTGTCTTGGCTAAAAATTTGTAAACAGCCTAAGTGTAGGCAATATTCTATTAATAAATTTTCCATGCTGAACGAGCATTGAAGAACTTCTGTTGACGACCGAATACTTGGTTAATAAGAATGGGCTCATCATTTCATGAGCAAAAATATCCCGAATTATGATTTTTCTTAAACCAGCAAGTGCATTGATTGAGTAACTTTAAGTATATAGAATTGTTTGCAAGAAATCAAGTGCGACATGTCAATAAACTTTACCTCGAATAGCGTCCAATGCACCAGTTGATTGTCTCGGTGAACGTAACGCATTCGCGCGCACGGCACACCAATATTTACATTGAAGTGATGCGCGGTACGCACCAAGCGTGTGCTGCCGTTGCTGTGCCGCACCGCCACCTCGTGATGATCCATGCCCGTCAGCGCGAACGCAAGACTGTGTGGTTGCTGTTGTTGTTGTTGCTGTTGCGTAGCATTCACCATATCAGCATCGATTACGCTGGCAATGGAAACGCATGATTTACTCAGCGTATCATAGTAGTGGCCCTCGGCGCAACAGAAGCGAATGCAGGGTTTCAGCTTACAAATGCAGGCGCGCATGTGACGCTCCACCGGCACGCGTATGCCATCTTTGATGATGAAAGTGTAGGCGGCAACTAGCTCGGGTGGTATGTGGGTGATGCCGAGACTTCTTAGTAAGGCAGCATTGTCGTTGTTGTTGTCGTTGATGCTGTTGTTGTTGGTAATGTTGTTGTTGTTGTTATTGATATTGATAGCGGTTATATTGTTGTTGTTATGGATATCTGTGTCACTACTGTTTTTGCTGGCAATAATGTTGTTGTTGTTATTGTTGCTGCTGTCACTAATATTGTTGTTGTTGTCGGTAAAAATTTTGTTACTGCTGGCACTGCTGTTATTACTACTAACAATGTAATTTTTGTTATTTGTGTTGTCGTTGTTGTTGGTGTTGTTGTTGCTTGTGCTATTCAACCCCGCCGTCGCATTAGATTGCTCATACGCCCAGGCTATACCCGTCACATTAATTGTATCGATGAAGGCACAATGATATCTCGTATCCGCCGCAGCACTACTGGCAGCTGCTGTTACGCTGCTACAACAACAACAACTGCTAATAATTATGACGAAAGCGGCTATTAGTGACCATGAATATTGTCTTGTTGCCACATCAGCACGAACATCTTTAATTGCTTTCACTAATGTTGGCGCGCACATTTGGCTGACGCCTTGATGTCGTTGCGCAGACATGTTTTAGGAATTTTTATTAATATTTTGAAATTTTTTTCCGAAATTTTTTAATGTGTTTCTAATTAAAATTTTTTTATAAATTATTAATTTTTTTGCCTTTTCAATTTAAATTTTTTTATTAATAATTTTTTTCAATATTTTTTTTTTACTGTTTAATTAAAACTTTTAGTTTTTTCTCAATTAATTTTTTTTATTATGTTTTCAATCAAGGCCTTTCTTTAAATTAAAACTTTTTTTTTGCTTTTTCAATTAAAAATGTTTTATTATTATTTTTTTATGTTTTAAGGATTTTTATTAATAATTTTGAAATTTTTTTTAAATTGTGTGATGTGTTTGCAATTAAAATTGTTTTGTAAAATTTAATTCGTTTTACTTGTTCAATTAAATGTTTTTATTATTTTTTTCAATCATTTTTATTTTTGTTTCTGAATTCTCAACTATTTTTTTTTTCTTTTTCATTTAAACATTTTTTAACTTTTCGCTTTTTTATTTAATTTTTTGTTTTTTTGCTTTTACAATTAAAAAATTGCTTATTATTATTATTGTTTTAATACAATTTTAAGTTATTTTTGACCAATAAATATTTTTTTCAATCCTTTTTTCCCAGTCCCTATTTTTGAAATTTTTTTTTAATATTTTTTCCAAATTTTTTATTTATATTTTTTTTTTTTAATTTTTTTAGACTTATCCAAATTTTATTTTTTCAATAAATTGCATAATCGTTTTTTCCATTACATATTTTTGAAATTTTTTGAAATATTTTTTTTTTCAAAAATATTTTCTTACATTTTTATAAGGTTTTTCCAAATAACAGTTTTTTTTAATTTTTTTTCGGTTGTTCCAATCAACTACTTTACAAATATTTGTTTTATTTTCTGTTGTTATTTGTTTTTAAAATTTTTTCAATTAATTTTCCAATTAAAAATTTTTATTTATTTATTTTCTCAATATTTTTTGTTTGAAATTGTTTATTGTTTCACAATTTATGTTTTGCTTTCCAAATAAAAAGGTTTAAACTTTTACTTTTTACCGTTAAATTTCAAATTAAAATTTTTTTTTAGATTTTTGTATATTCCATTTCTATTTTTTTTTTAATTTTTTATTTAACTTCTTAATTAGAATTGTTTCACATTTAACTTTTTTTTCAAGCGAAAAATTTTTGAAATTTTTTTTAATGTTTTCTATCACATTAGTACCATAATTGTTATATTTCCGTTAAATTTTCAATTAACAATTTGTTGAAAATTGTTTTTTTTTATTATTTTTTCAATATACATACATATACATATATATTTTCAATTTAATTTTTTTTATTTCTTTTATCACCTTTTTATTGGAATTGTTTATTGTTTCACAAATTCTGTTTGTTTTATATTTCATAAACACAGGCAGACACTTTCACACACACACATGTGCCTGCATGCCGACGCACTGAAATGATACATAAATCTTTGTTGTTGTTGTTCGCTATCGCGTAGGCTATTTCGAGTCGGCGAAAATTGTGTTTAGACGACCGCGCCATTCAATTCCTACAACACAAGTGCTGCGATATTCTCCAGAAAGCGTACCAAGAACCCGTGGGCGTCTTATGCGCTGTTCAAAAATTCACAACAACAAACAAAGCCTCCCCAAAAAAAAAACAAAAAAAAAATGCAGAAAATATAGCGCAAATGAATTCGAGCAGCGCTCTGGGCGCTCAACAGATCACTGATTGTGTGTTGATGACTGCATTCAACGCCTATGAGATATCCCACATATGTATAACGGTATAACGGCAACGATGACGTTATTCACTGCGCCGCTTTAAGGAAGCGCTTAGCCCGCGACACTTGCATTCCAGCACTTCACACCTTTGCCGGAAAGATTAGTGTAAAAAGCAGTTTCATATAAGTATGCGTGTATGTATGTATATATGTATGTATGTGTGTATATATGTATATGTGTGTTTGTAAGTTGTAAAGTGCCGGTTCGGCTTTGCTACCGCTAATTGCTTTGGCCTTTGCGCTGCTTAATCCTTCAATTGCCCGTGCCAATGTCCACTCGAACCGCGTGCTCGCGCTCAACTGCTGTCGAGCAGTAGTCCAATGGCATGACCGCTAGTCGGCGGTTGCCCACACACACCTTGCGCGTTTTTAACGAGCACAGCCGACCCTGTCGGAAAGGCGTGTGGCATGTTGTGGGCGGCGGCATTGTTGTTTGCAGGTACTTTTGTACATAAAGCGAGCGAGTTCACGCTCTGCATGCGCCCATGACTCATTGGAGGATGAGTTCGTTGTCCACTTGTTTAAGTTACGATTATATAGCAGACGTGAAAGGCACTCACCTGGCCGAAACTC